>NC_053022.1:114191061-114331494 GCF_003073215.2 Triticum urartu
CTATCTTTGCTTCTACTCTTGTAGAACTTGTTGAAGTTCTTCACCATTAAGCTCAATTCTTCATTGAAGTCTTGTTTCTCACTTGATGATGTAGGGGCTTCACATGAGGCTTTATAGGCACCACTTGATTTGTTGTGAAGTTCCTCTTTATCCTGAAGTGACATCTCATGAGCAACAATTCTTCCAATCACCTCCGTTGGCTTGAGATCTTTGTAATTGGGCATCAATTGGATCAATGTGCACACGGTATCATATTTTCCATCCAAGGCTCTTATAATCTTCTTGATGATGAATCTATCGGTCATCTCTTCACTTCCTAAGCCGGCAATCTCATTTGTGATGAGAGCAAGCCTAGAGTACATTTCAGCGACACCTTCACCATCCTTCATCTTGAACTTGTCAAGTTGGCTTTGAAGAACATCCAACTTGGATTCCTTGACGGAGTCGGTACCTTCGTGCATATCAATCAAAGTGTCCCAAATTTCCTTTGCATTCTCAAGACGGCTGATTTTGTTGAATTCTTCGGGGCACAATCCGTTGAAGAGAATATCACAAGCTTGAGCATTGTATTGCAACATCTTCAACTCATCCGCGGTAGCTTCACGGTTTGGTTCTCTCCCATCAAAGAAGTCACCTTGCAAGCCAACACACACAATAGCCCAAATGGCGGGGTTATGTCCAAGAATATGCATTTTCATTGTATGCTTCCAACTAGCAAAATTAGTACCATCAAAGTAAGGACCTCTACGGTGATAATTTCCCTCGCTAGACGCCATACTCTCCTAGGTTGTGAAACCAAGGCTATGACCACCAAAAGCTATGGAGATCAAGCAAATGGAGACCAAAGCTCTGATACCACTTGTAGGATCGAAAGTATGTCTAGAGGGGGGGTGATTAGACTACTTGACAAAATAAAAACTTAACCTTTTCCCAATTTTAGTTCTTGGCAGATTTTAGCTATTTTAGGACAAGTCAAGCAATCATCACACAATTCAAGCAAGCATGCAAAGAGTATATTGGCAGCGGAAAGTAAAGCATGCAGCTTGCAAGAATGTAAAGGGAAGGGTTTGGAGAAATCAAACGCAATTGGAGACACGGATGTTTTTCTCGTGGTTCGGATAGGTGGTGCTATCCTACATCCACGTTGATGGAGACTTCAACCCATGAAGGGTAACGGTTGTGCGAGTCCACACAGGGCTCTACCCAAGGGTAACGGTTGCGCGAGTCCACACAGGGCTCCACCCACGAAGGGTCCACGAAGAAGCAACCACCCACAAAGGGTCCACGAAGAAGCAACCTTGTCTATCCCACCATGGCCATCGCCCACACAGGACTTGCCTCACTAGCGGTAGATCTTCACGAAGTAGGCGATCTCCTTGCCCTTACAAACTCCTTGGTTCAACTCCACAATCTTGTCGGAGGCTCCCAAGTGACACCTAGCCAATCTAGGAGACACCACTCTCCAAGAAGTAACAAATGGTGTGTAGGTAATGAACTCCTTGCTCTTGTGCTTCAAATGATAGTCTCCCCAACACTCAACTCTCTCTCATAGGATTTGGATTTAGTGGAAAGAAGATTTGAGTGGAAAGCAACTTGGGAAGGTGGAATATCTTGGTCTCAACACATGAGTAGGTGGTTCTCTCTCAGAACATATGAGTTGGAATGGTGTGTGTGTTCTGATGGCTCTCTCTTCGAATGAGAAGGAGGTGGAGGGGTATATATAGCCTCCACACAAAATCCAACCGTTACACACAGTTTTCCAATCTCGGTGGGACCGAATCAACAAACTCGGTCGGACCAAAAATGTAAACCTAGTGACCGTTAGAGATTTTCGGTGGGACTGACATGCAACTCGGTAGGACCGATATGGTTAGGGTTTGGGCATAACGTAATCTCGGTGAGACCGATTACACAAACTCGGTGAGACCGAATTTGGTACTTAGCTAACCAGAGAGTTGGTCAGGCAAACTCGGTGGGACCGATTTGCTCTTTCGGTGAGACCGAGTGGAACTCGGTGAGACCGAAAAGTTACAAAGGGGAAACACAGAGTTTACATTGCAATCTCGGTGGGACCGATTCGCTCTTTCGGTGAGACCGAAAAGTTACGAAAGGGAAACAGAGAGTTTGCAACCCCATCTCGGTGAGACCGAGATCCTTATCGGTAGGACCGAATTGCTAGGGTTTGGCAGTGGCTAATGATAAGTGAAACTCGGTGGCGCCGGATAGGATGAATCGGTAGGACTGAGTTTGGCTTAGGGTTTAGGTCAAATGTGTATATGGGAAAGTAGTTGAGGGTTTTGGAGCATATCACTAAGCACATGAAGCAAGAGGCTCATTAAGCAACACCTCATCCCTCCTTGATAGTATTGGCTTTTCCTAAAGACTCAATGTGATCTTGGATCACTAAAATATAAAATGAAGAGTCTTGAGCTTTTGAGCTTGAGCCAATCCTTTGTCCTTAGCATTTTGAGGGTTCCACTTTCACATCCATGCCATGCCAATCATTGAGCTTTCCTGAAATAATCATCTTGGAATAGCATTAGCTCAATGAGCTATATGTTGTTATGAATTACCAAAACCACCTAGGGATAGTTGCACTTTCACCTTGTCGGGATCGTCTGCCTTGGCCTTCTTGGTAGCGCCGGTGCCCTCGGATCCCTCGACGGCAAGCACGGTCTTGCCCTTGCGCTTCCTGTTGCGGCGCTGGCCCTTCTTTGTCGGGGTGGCCGTGTCTTCGTCTGTGGAGTCGGTTTCCGCGCCGGCGTCCTCGCCGGGGTACTTCCTCCCCTCTTCAGCTCGAGTGCACCTATCGGCCGGAACATAAAGTTCAGCCACATCTTTGACCTTGTTCATCGCCAGCTCTTCATGCATCTTGCGGTTGTGCACATTCTGATGGAATGCGCTGATCACGGCGGCGGGATGAACATCTGGGATGTTGTATTGCACCCGCCTGAACCTCTCTATGTACTGGTTTCACCTTCCTTCTAGGGGATGATATGCAAATCGCTTGCCTGGCCTTGAGCTTGGTGGCCTCCGGTAAAGGCGCCAACGGACTCATGGCACAAGTCCGACCAAGAAGAAATGGAATCCGCTCGCAAGTGCATCAACCATGACATGACATTGGGTTTGAGTGCCAACAGGAAGTAATTGGCAAGCACCTTGTCGTCGCGGGCTCCAGCAGCTTGCATCGCGTTGGTGTAGATGATGAGGAACTCTGACGGGTGGGTCTTGCCGTTGTACTTCTCGCCAATGTCAGGCTTGAACGTGCGGTGGGAGGGCCACTGGAACTGCCGCAGCTCACGGGTGAAGTCTGGGCAACCCACCTCGTAAGGTAGGTCGCCAGAGCCCCCCGGTGCTGGGTGGTCCATACTGGGCCCCGCCCGCCTATCTGACTGGTGGCATGCATCGCGCCGGCGCTCGATGGCGGTTCGAGCATCTTCACGGGCTTGCTCCTGAAGAACTTGGCGCTGATCGCGGTGGGTCCGTGGGTCGGACGACGCTACGGAAATTTTATCACAAGCGTCGTCACGACGGATCGACACCCGTGGTGGGTGGCGTGGAGGAGGGGAGTGCACCGTGGCCGCAGCACCCCCGATCCTTCCACCACTGGCATGCGGCGGCTCGTCAGAGCGCTATCCTGAGGGCCCCTCCGGTTGTGGCTCATCTTTGTTGGCAACACTGATGAGGCTTCAGATGGTGGCTCTCCACTTGTCGAGCTTTTTTGCAGCGGGAGGAAAGTCGAGGAGAAACTGCGTGCGTCCAAAAGCTTCTGCTGGCGTGGGTGGTGGCGAAAGCTGCGTGGACCGTGACGCGCTCCGACTTCTAACCACGTTAGAAGGACCTCTATCATGGCCTAGCGGCTGTACGCCATTTTCGCCAGCGCCTCGGCGTGCGTGCTGGCCTTCTACATCCCGTGAATGATGCACATGACTCTTCCCATGACGGTGCCCGGGGTCACCAGCGTGACACGCTGCTCGTCGCGCACAACCTGGGAAGAGCGCCACGGGGCGCTGGCATAGGCGCCTCGGAAGTCGCCGCGCCGGAGATGTCGGTGGGAAACGACACCTATGGGGTCGCTGGGATCCCTTCTATGGTTGGTGGGCGCGGGGTTGTGCAAAGAGCGGGTCTGGCGGTCAGCATGCAGATCGTTTACCTAGGTTCGGGCCGCGGAGACGCATAAAACCCTAGTCCTGCTTTGATGTATATTTGAGTGTTCTTGTGTTCTTGAACTAGCTGCGGTGTTTGTCTAGTCCAAAAGATCTGAATCCCTCTCCAGTACGCCTCGGGCCTCCTTTTATAGACAAAAGGGGTAGCCATAGTGGCACACAGGAGGTGGAAAGGTGTACAGGGGCTGAGTCTATCCCCTGGCATCGTCGGAAAAATGCATTTAATGTGCTGCCGACGTGCCCCTCTTGCTTTATTGGGGACGGCAAAGAAGCTCGTCCCAGCTGTCGTCGCCTCGCCTGGCTCCGACGCGCGTCCAAGCTGACAAGGCGTTGTAGCGCCATGTTGGCTGGCTGCTGGGCTGGCGCGGTGGTGGAGCTTTCACGAAGATCTGCATGCCACCACGCACGTGCTTGCTGAGTTGGTGTGGAGGCCGCGCGCTGCCACGCAGATGCCTGCTCAGCTGGTCAAGCTAGCAGCTGCATGGGAGCGGCGGTGGAGTCTTGGCAGGCGTGGGCCTGCCTGCGGCCCCGCAGGTGTCTTCGACAAGGGCGGCAAGGGTCTTGCCGCGGCACCGCGGTCATCCTCGGCAAGGATCTTGCCGCAGGTCTCGTGGACTTCCTTGGCAAGGATCTCGCCAAGGATCATCGTTTTCTTGTTCTCATCTGATCTTGTGTATTTATGGTTTCTACAAAGATCTGCATGCCACCACGGAGGTGCCTCCCGAGCCTTGGTTCCAATGTGGTTGATGGTGTTGGAACCCCTTGGGCTCAAGGGTGGCGCGCTCTGCCGGCGTCAGACAAGTTGCCCCGGGAAGGATCTTGTTGGGGCTGCGGAAGCCGCCCCGGCAAGGGTCTTGCCAGGGGAGTCCACCTTGCCCTCTTGCTCTCTTTGCGTCCCTGGTCTTGGCGTTGCTCTGGCTGTTTTGTGTTCTGGCTTCCCTCCTCTGCCCTTCTTAGTGTGGCCGTGGGCGCGGCTCTGACTGCCCGTGCACAAGTAAAGGGGTGCAAAAGGAGAGCCCCTACTTTTGTACATCGACAAAGCTCTTTTCTGATGTCGTTGCCAGCGAGCAATAGCGTGGGGTTGGTATTATCATGTATGCTTGTTTGCTTTCTTCACTAAGTAGATTTTGTTTTCCCTTTTGTTTTTGTTTAGATGTGGGTGAAACAAACAAAAAAAATTGCAAAATACAAAAAAATTACCTGCCTCTTATGCCTAAAAACTTTTTCAAAAAGAGAAGTGATTGGAATGTTATGCATTGGAGAAGTGAGGGTCGACCTTGAACACTTGTGTTCATGCTCATGGAAACAATGTAGAATTTTTCATGGAAGTTTCTCAAATATAAGTATCCCCTTGTATATATTCATAGAATTTTTCATGGAAGTTTCTCAAAAATAAGTATCCCCTTGTATATATTCATTGTATTATAAAAATAAGGTGTCATGGTTTGGCTTTAGGATGTTTAAATTGCTTGTTTGGTTTGTGCAGCAGAAAAACAGAAACTTTTGCCGTAGTCTTTTAATTTTTGTTTTTTACTGGTGTATGATAATATCTTGAAATTTCGAAACATTACTGCTTTGCAAAAAAATAGATTGTCCTAATTTGTTAGAGTTTTTGAAGTTACAGAAGTATACCAAAGTTCCAGATGGCTCCAAACTATCCTGTTCTTGACATATTATGTTTTCTATGTGTTATTCACTTATTTTGATGAATCTATGGGTTGTATCGGGGGGTATGAACCATGGTAAAGTTGGAATGCAGTAGATATAATGCTGATATGAAAATGGAATGAGTTTACAACAGTACCTAGAGGTAGTGATTTGCTTTATTATACTAACGGATCTCACAAAGTTTTTGTTGAGTTTTGTGTGGATGAAGTGTTCAAAGAATGAGGAGTTACCGATATGAAAAGAATAAGGAGAGGCAAGAGTTCAAGCTTGGGGATGCCCAAGGCACGCCAAGTAAATATTTAAAGGATACTCAAGCATCTAAGCTTGGGGATGCCCCGGTTGGCATCCCATCTTTCTTCTTCAACAATTATTGATATACCTCAGTTTTTGTTTTGTTCACATGATATGTGTCTCTTGAGTTTATTTCCCCTTTCTTTTTACTTTATGAACCATGCTAGTTTGAGATAGCCCTTCATTGCTTTATATAATGCTCTTTGTGCTTCACTTAAATCTTTTGAGTGCGGTTTTATAGAATGCTTCGTGTGCTTCACTTATATATTTTGAGCTTGGATATTGATAAATATATATTATTTGTAGAATGCTATATGACTTCACTTATATCTTTTAGAGTATGAATAAAATTATCATTGAAAGTGAGTTTGTAAGAGTGTTAACTCTAGGTAATGATCCCACTATTTTGGAGGGTGTTGGATCTTATAATATTTATGAAACTGGATTTGGAGAGGTCATGACTTTATTTAATGATGATTCCACTATTTCGGAAGAGGTTCCAATTGATTATGAGAACAAAGTTGCTATCTATGATGATTATTGTGATGACATGTATGCTAAAAATAATAATGATAACCATGAAACTTGTCATCTTGATTTTTATTTTCAATTGGATTATGCCTCATATGATAGTCATTTTGTTGAGTTTGCACCCACTACTATTCATGAGAATAAATTTTGCTTATGTGTAGAGTGGTAAAATTTCTATGCTTGTGGATCATGAAAAGAATGCTTTGTGTGAGATCTATATTGTCGAATTCATTCATGATGCTACTGAAAATTATTACGAGGGAGGAACACATGCTTGTTGCAATAATATCAAGTTTCCTCTCTATGTGTTGAAAATCTTGAAGTTATGCTTGTTTCCTATGCTAGTTGATTCGTGTTCCCATAAGTTGTTTGCTCACAAAATCCCTATTCATAGGAAGTGTGTTAGACTTAAATGTGCTAGTCATATTCTTCATGATGCTCCCATTATTTTTCAATTCTTATCTTTTATGTGAGCATCATTGAAATCATCATGCCTAGCTGAAAAGGCATTAAAGAAAATCGCTCGTTGGGAGACAACCCAATATTTGTCCTTACTATTTTTGTGTGTTAACATGATTAAGCTACTGTAGTAATCATGTTTTATAGCTTTTGTTTCAATAAAGTGCCAAGTAAGACCTTTGGGATGGCTTACGGTGATAGTTGATTTGATCTTGCTGAAAAACAGAAACTTTTTCACTCAGGAAAACAATTCTCATTTTTAACAGAAGCACGATAAAATATTGGTTCTTCTTTCAGAAGATTAGCAAACAAATTTCTTAGGTTTTCCTAATTTTTTAGAATTTTTGGAGTAGCAGAAGTATGGTTGTTGTTCAGATCATTACAGATTGTTCTATTTCTGGCAGATTCTTTTTTCAATGCATAGTTTGCTTGTTTTCTAGTTTATATGGCTTATATTGCTCAATATAAATTGTGGAAATGATATGGTACAGTAGGAATTGTGTGAGAACAATTATGAATCTTGTCTTGGACAGTACCAAAGTGAATGATTTACTCTTTATCATACTAACCCATCTCACGAAGTTCCGTTAAGTTTTGTGTGATTGAAGTTTTCAAGTTTTGGGTGAGATATCGATACGATGAGAATAAGGAGTGGAAAGACCTAAGCTTGGGGATGCCCAAGGCACCGCAAGGTAATATCCAAGGAATACTCAAGCGCCTAAGCTTGGGGATGCCCCAGAAGGCATCCCCTCTTTCGTCTTCAAAACCATCGGTATACCTTACTCGGAGCTATATTTTTATTCGTTACATGATATGTGTTTTGCTTGGAGCGTATTTTCATTTTACTTGTTGTTTGAATAAAATCATTGGATATGAAATCTTGAATTAGAGAGAGTCCTCCCATGGCTAGTTAATTACTTGACTACTCATTGTTCTTCACTTATATCTTTTTGGAGTAGTTTTTCATTTATGCAAGTGCTTCACTTATATCCTATGAGTAAATGGTTGAATGAATTGAATACCATAAATCTGAATTTATATATGTTTCATATGCTTATACCATGGGTAGTTATGACATCACATATAATAAGTATAGGTGGTAAATTTATTGAAAGCTAGCAAACATAGTATTGGTCACTTGAACAATTCATGGAAGAATATTGAAGGAAGAGAGATTTCACATATAAATATACTACCTTGGACATCTTTTGTAATTGTGAGCACTCATTAAAATAAGACATGCTAAAAAGTTGACATTGGACAAGGAAGACAACATAATGAGTTATGTTTTCTTATATCTGAATAGAAGTTATATTGTCATGGATCCTCCAACATGTTGAGTTTGCCTTTCCCTCTCATGCTAACCAAATTCTTTGCACCAAGTAGAGATACTACTTCTGCTTCCAAACATCCCTTAAACCAGTTTTGCCATGAGAGTCCACCATACATACCTATGGATTGAGTAAGATCCTTCAAGTAAGTTGTCATAGGTGCAAGCAATAAAAATTGCTCTCTAAATATGTATGATCTATTAGTGTCAATAAAATAAGCTTTATATGAACTTGTGATATCGAATAAATAAAAGTGATGGACTGCATAATAAAGGTCTTTATCACAAGCGGCAATATAAAGTGACGTTCTTTTGCATTAAGATTTTGTGCATCCAACCATAAAAGCGCATGACAACCTCTGCTTCCCTATGCGAAGGGCCTATCTTTTACTTTTATCTTCTACCCCTATGCAAGAGTCAGGGTGATCTTCACATTTCCTTTTTACACTTTTTCCTTTGGCAAGCACTGTGTGTTGGAGAAATCCGGATATATATATATATCCACTCGGATGTAGGTTTTCATAAACTATTATTGTTGACATTACCCTTGAGGTAAAAGGTTGGGAGGCGAAACTATAAGACCCTATCTTTCTCTGTGTCCGATTAAAACTTTGAACCCATAAATATCACGTGAGTGTTAGCAATTGCGAAAGATTAAATGCTGGTTGAGTATGTGGAATTTTCTAAATCAAATCTCTTACATAGACCCTTCTTGAAAATAAGATGAATTGCAATTGTTTGGTGACTAAGAGCATGGTTTGTTAATTTTCAAGAAAGCTTATGGTCTATACTTTAACATGTGAATAGCTCATTACTTGAGCATGAGAAGTTTTATGAAGATGAGCTATTGTTTTTGATAAAGAATAATGCTAGAAAAAGTGCTTGGAACTTTCATTGATCAAACTTGTGCACTGGATAGCATTCACACTTCATAAATTATTTCTTTTATCATTTACCTACTCGAGGACGAGCGGGAATTAAGCTTGGGGATGCTGATACATCTCCGACGTATCTATAATTTATGAAGTATGCATGCCATGTTTACAACAATTCAATATGATTTTGGTACGATTTGATTAGAACCAACCCAAACTGACACTGTTTCCAGCAGAACTACCATGGTGTTGTTTTTGTGCAGAAATAAAAGTTTGCGGAATGGGCTGAAAATTTACGGAGAATATTTTTGGAAAATATAAAAAATACTGGAGCGAAAATATACCAGAGAAGAGTCCTGGGCTAACCACATGGGTGGGGGCACCCCCCTAGGGCACGCCACCTGTCCTTGTGATCGCCTCGTGGGGCCCCTAACGTGAAACCGACATCAACCCTTCCTATAAATCCTAATAAACCCATAATAGAAGAGAGATTGGGTGTTCCTCTCTAGCCTCTGTAGCCACGAAAAATCAATGTAGGCCCTCTCTGGCACCCTGACGGAGGGGGCCATCATCACCAAAGGCCATGGAGGAGGATCCCGGAGGGTCCATCGTTGCCGTGAAGGCCAAGGACCAGAGGGGGAACCTCTCCCCATCTAGGGGGGCATGGAGGAGAAAGCATAAGGGGGAGAACCTCTCCCCCTCTCTCTCGGTGGCATCGGAGTGCCACTGGGGGAATCATCGCTGCAGTGATCTTCTTCATCAACATCACCTTCATCATCACCATCCTCATCTCTTTTATGTGGTCCACTCCCGCACCCCGCTGTAACCCCCTACTTGAACATGGTGCTTTATGCCACATATTATGATCCAATGATGTGTTGCCATCCTATGATGTTTTGAGTAGATTTCTTTTGTCCTTTGGGTTGATTGATGATATAGATTGGTTTGAGTTGTATGTTTTACTTTGGTGTTGTCCTATGGTGCTTTCCATGCCGTGCACACGTGAAGGATTCCCGTTGTAGGGTGTTGCAATACGTTCATGATTTGCTTATAGTGGGTTGCTAGAGTGACAGAAGCTTAAACCCGAGTAAGGGGGTTGTTGCGTATGGGATAAAGGGGACTTGATGCTTTAATGCTATGGTTGGGTTTTACCTTACTGACCTTCAGTAGTTGCGGTTGCTTGCTAGAGTTCCAATCATAAGTGCATATGATCCAAGAAGAGAAAGTATGTTAGCTTATGCCTCTCCCTCATATGAAATTGCAATAATGATTACCTATCTTGTTAAAAATTTCCTAGGATAATTCCGCACACTGATCCATCATTATTCTACACTCGCTATTTATAGTATATAGTAATATATTCTAACATTATATTAATAGCACCTACTTTTATATATTAGTTCTCCGATATTATGCGAAGTTATCCTCTTCATACCCACAACGTAGTTTTATTTCTCGTTTCTAGTTGGAAGCAAACGTTCGGTGTACATAGAGTCGTATCAGTGGCAAATAGGACTTGAGAGAATATTGATCTTACCTTTAGCTCCTTGTGGGTTCGACACTGCATACTTATCACTTCCATCTTTGGAAAGTGCAACGATGATTCCTTGCACTTGAGGATTATCACCATGGTCGCCGGCGATGAGCTCACGGGCACTTGCGGCCTATGGCTATGGTGCGAAAATGAGCACGAGGAAGGAGGGGAAACGGAGGATAGCTCACGGCGGGTCGGCGGGCGTGCTCAGCGAGCTCGCGGAAGGACGAACAGCGACGGGGCATTGACGACGATCTCGGGCGGCCGTCCAGGCTTGGTTCCTTCGGCTTGGAGAAGCTATGCGAGGATGCAGTGCTCGGGGGCACGTCCGAGGGGCGAGGGGACGGGTGTGGTGATAACCCATAAGTATAGGGGATCGCAACAACTTTCGAGGGTAGAGTATTCAACCCAAATTTATTGATTCGACACAAGGGGAGCCAAATAATATTCTCAAGTATTAGCAGCTGAGTTGTCAATTCAACCACACCTGGAAACTTAGTATCTGCAGCAGAGTGTTTAGTAGCAAAGTAATACGATAGTGGTGGTAAAGGTAACAAAAGAGTAATGAAAGCAAAGTAATATTTTTGGTATTATGTAGTGATTGTAACAATAGCAACGGGAAAATAAATAAGCGTAAACCAGTATATGGAAAGCTCGTAGGCATCGGATCAGTGATGGATAATTATGCCGGATGTGGTTCATCATGTAATAGTCATAACATAGGGTGACACAGAACTAGCTCCAATTCATCAATGTAATGTAGGCATGTATTCCAAATATAGTCATACGTGCTTATGGAAAAGAACTTGCATGACATCTTTTGTCCTACCCTCCCGTGGCAGCGGGGTCCTAATGGAAACTAAGGGATATTAAGGCCTCCTTTTAATAGAGAACCGGAACAAAGCATTAGCACATAGTGAATACATGAACCCCTCAAACTACGGTCATCACCGGTAAGTATCTCGATTATTGTCACTTCGGGGTTAACGGATCATAACACATAATAGGTGACTATAGACTTGCAAGATAGGATCAAGAACTCTCATATATTGATGAAAACATAATAGGTTCAGATCTGGAATCATGGCACTCGGACCCTAGTGACAAGCATTAAGCATAGCAAAGTCATAGCAACATCAATCTCAGAACATAGTGGATACTAGGGATCAAACCCAAACAAAACTAACTCGATTACATGGTAAATCTCATCCAACCCATCACCGTCCAGCAAGCCTACGATGGAATTACTCACGCACGGTGGTGAGCATCATGAAATTGGTGATGGAGGATGGTTGATGATGACGACGGCGATGAATCCCCCTCTCCGGAGCCCCGAACGGACTCCAGATCAGCCCTCCCGAGAGGTTTTAGGGCTTGGCTGTAACGCCCTGAGACCGATGTGCCAGGTGTCTTCCAGCTATTCGCTGTTGTTGCCTTGTTATTTGTTTGTGTTCCATGCATTTCATATCATGTCATCATGTGCATCGCATTTGCATACGTGTTCGTCTCATGCATCCGAGCATTTTCCCCGTTGTCCGTTTTGCAAATCCGGCGCTCCTATGTCCTCCGGCGTCCCCTTTTGTCTCTTTTCGTGTGCGGGTGTTAAACGTTCTTGGATTGGAACAAGACTTGTCAAGCAGCCTTGGTTTACTACCGGTAGACCGCCTGTCAAGTTTCGTGCCATTTGGACTTCGTTTGATACTCCAACGGTTAACCGAGGAACCGTAAAGGCCTTGTGTGTGTTGCAGCCCAACACCCCTCCAAAGTGGCCCAAAACCCACCTAAACCCCCTCCATCATCTTGGTCATTCGATCACGATCGCGTGGCCGCAAACCATGCTCAATTTGGAGTCTCCTAGCTCCCTCTACCTATATATATGTGATCCCCTCCCAAAATCTCGCGGATGAAACCCTAGCTCCTCCCACCTCGCGCCACCGGACAAATTTCCCCACGCCGGACATGTCCGCGCCGCCGTGCCGAACCAATCCGGCCTCGCCACATCACCGCCGCCGGCGTCTCTCTCCTTCCCTCCGCGCCAGGCCCGCCGGGCCCGAATCGGGCCCGCGGGGCCCATCCAGCCGACGTCGCGCCCGCGCGCCACCAAGGCACGCGCCGTCCGCCGAGGCGCGCCCCGCCGCCGCCGCCTCCGCCGTTCTCCGCCGCCTCGCCATCCGCACCGTGTCACGCCGCGCCCCGCTGCCGAGCCGCCCGCCGCCTCCTCGGTGTTGCGCCGCTAGCCGGCGTCGCCTCGCTCCGGCGAGCCGCCGGACGCCGCCGCCGCCCTCCGCCGCCGTTCGTCACCGGAATCCGCTCCCAACCAAACACCGCCCCGAGCCCCGGATCCCTCTGTCCCGGGTCCTCCCCGTCCCGTTTCCCATGAGGTGAAATCTGCTAAGTCCCAGATCTGCATATTTTCATGCCATATTCATCGCGTCATAACTTTGTATCTGTGGCTCCGTTTTGAGCGTGTAGCATATAGAATTGTTCGTCTCGACGAGTACTTCATTTCATTCCATTGCACCATGTTCATTTGAGGTTATCTTGATGCCCTAAATGCTGTTGCAAGAGTGCTAGTTATAATAGTTTCAGATTCTTATCGGCAATTGCTCTTTTGTCATTTTTGCCATGATTGATGTGTGCCTCCTATGAACTTGAGCCCTACATGAGTTTTGAAGTATGCCATACCATCTTTACAGGGGTGTATGCCATGTATTTTTGTGATCTCTGTGGTGACTAGCACAAGCATGCAAAGTAGCTCTCATAATGTTGCTGATTTCAAGGACTTAGAAATCTTCTAAGTCTTTGTCCTGTTAATATTTTTATGCCATGTATTCTTGCTGCTACAGAGTGATCCATGCCTCTTTTGAGCATGATCAGTAAGGATGTTTTGTAGATATTGTGGTGCTCTATCCATCCATGTCTTTGTTTGCATTTATGGAGTACCC
Organism: Triticum urartu; assembly: GCF_003073215.2. Taxonomy (NCBI): domain Eukaryota; kingdom Viridiplantae; phylum Streptophyta; class Magnoliopsida; order Poales; family Poaceae; genus Triticum; species Triticum urartu. The sequence goes on from NC_053022.1 coordinate 114,204,861, forward strand.
TAGCATGTCTCAATCTTGCTTTACTTTTGCTATAAAATGTTCCTGGCAGATTGTTTACATGTTAAGAAATTTTGCCGAGCTTGTTGTAGTTGTTCCATGCATGCTATGTTGTTGTTCTTGCCATGTTTAGCTTCTATGCCATGTCTACTTGCTGGGTGTATGCTTAGTTTGTCATGTACTGCCTTGTGGTGAGTGCATCGAGCTCGTAAACATACCTACTTAATATCTGTTTTGACATGTTCCAGTTTTCTACTAAGTCTGAATCTGTTAATGATAGTTTCTATGTTCACATGCTTGCCATTGTATTTTCTGATCCCTTTTGGCTTATGGTCAGTAAGGGACTTTTTTTGTGTGCTATGAGTAGCTTCATGACATGCCTTGCTTTGCCATGATATGTTCCTGTAGCATGTTGTTATCTTGCTCTAACAATTGCTTCCTGATGTTAAATTCCTGACATGTTAATTTCATTAAGTCTGCAACCTGATATCTTTTGCACTTTTGCCATGCTTGTTTGAACCTGCTATTGAGTGAATTAGCCGTAGCTCAGTGTTCATCTTTTGTCAAGCATCTTGAGTGGATCCTTTCCATGTGCTTTGTTGTTATGTTAGAGAGCAGTAGCTTGTTGTTCTTGATGCATTTAGAGGGCTTCGTGTTGTTAATCGCAGATCGGTGCCATATTTGTTTTGCTTGCCATTTGCAAACCGTGCATCCGATTCCGGTGATCTTTATATCGATTTCGACCGAAATCATCTCATCTCTCCAGCGGCACTCTTGGTTTTCCAAGTTGAGGCCTGGTTCAATCTTTCCCTTCCGAAGCATGCATATGCATTGCATATCACATCCCGCATATCATGCCATGTTTTGCATCATGTTGTTTGCGCATTGCACCGTGGTTGATTGTTGTCTCCTTTGATTTTGTTCTTGCCTTGGGTAGAGCCGGGAGACGAGTTCGTGTTTGAGGTACCCATTGAGTACGCTTACGATGATCAAGCTTTCGTCTTCTCGGAGAACTTTGCAGGCAAGATGACCATACCCACGAAATCACTTCTATCTTTGCTTGCTAGATGCTCGCTCTTTTGCTATGCCTATGCTGCGATACCTACCACATGATTTATCATGCCTCCCATATTGTTAAACCAAGCCTCTAACCCACCTTGTCCTAGCAAACCGTTGTTTGGCTATGTTACCGCTTTGCTCAGCCCCTCTTATAGCGTTGTTAGTTGCAGGTGAAGACGGAGTTTGTTCCTTGTTGGAACATGGATATTTGTTGGGATATCACAACATCTCTTATTTAATTAATGCATCTATATACTTGGTAAAGGGTGGAAGGCTCGGCCTTATGCCTGGTGTTTTGTTCCACTCTTTCCGCCCTAGTTTCCGTCATACCGGTGTTATGTTCCTTGATTTTGCGTTCCTTACGCGGTTGGGTTATAATGGGAACCCCTTGACAGTTCGCCTTGAATAAAACTCCTCCAGCAAGGCCCAACATTGGTTTTACCATTTGCCACCTAGCTTTTTTCCCTTGGGTCGGCCAACCCAAGGGTCATCTTTATTTTAACCCCCCCGGGCCAGTGCTCCTCTGAGTGTTGGTCCAACCTGTCAGCTGCCGGTGGCCACCAGGGGCAACTCTGGGCTGGCCTACCGGAACCTTGGACAATCCGGTGTGCCCTGAGAACGAGATATGTGCAGCTCCTATCGGGATTTTTCAGCACATTCGGGTGGCTTTGCTGGTCTTGTTTTACCATTGTCGAAATGTCTTGTAACCGGGATTCCGAGCCTGATCGGGTCTTCCTGGGAGAAGGAATGTCCTTCGTTGACCGTGAGAGCTTGTGATGGGCTAAGTTGGGACACCCCTGCAGGGTTATGAACTTTCGAAAGCCGTGCCCGCGGTTATGGGCAGATGGGAATTTGTTAATGTCCGGTTGTAGAAAACCTAAAACTTATCGTAATTAAAATGCATCAACCACGTGTGTAGCCGTGATGGTCTCTTCTCGGCGGGGTCCGGGAAGTGAACACGGTGTTGGAGTTATGCTTGATCATAAGTAGTCTAGGATCACTTCTTGATCATAGTTTCTCGAACGTGCTTTGCCTTCTCTTCTCGCTCTCATTTGCATATGTTAGCCACCATATATGCTAGTGCTTGCTGCAGCTCCACCTCATACCTTTTACCTACCCATAAGCTTAAATAGTCTTGATCGCGAGGGTGTGAGATTGCTGAGTCCCTGTGACTCACAGATTACTTCCAAAACCAGTTTGCAGGTGCCGATGATACCATGCAGGTGACGCAACCGAGCTCAAGGAGGAGCTCGTTGAAGATCTCGCGCTTGTGTTGTTTCGTTTCAGTTGATCAGTAGTGGAGCCCTGTTGGGACAATCGGGGATCTGTAGCATTAGGGGTAGTCTTCTTTTATTTGGTTCCATAGTCGGACCTTGATTGTATCGGGATGATGTAATGCTTTATTCTTGTATTGTGTGAAGTGGCGATTGTAAGCCAACACAAAACACATATCGAGGGCGATGGAATAAAATCAGATGATGAACGTTCAAGTTGGTAGGCAACAATTCCACACTTAGGAAGATGGTGCATGGGTTTTCAAGTAGCTAGGAGATAATTGCCATGATTCCATAACAGGACACCTTAGGAGAGGTGGCTCGTATAATTATTCCCTTAAGTGGCAAAAAGAATTACTTTTGATACAAAGATCATTGAAACTCTTCATACCAGGCTAAGCAGTTCATAAACGATCGTTTGAAGGAGTTTGAAGAAATGGCATACTCAGTTTGGAAAGGAAAACTATTGTTATCGAACAACTCGTAGACGAAAGGCATATTCCAAATGATACCGAGGATATAACCTAGTGCCTGAGTGTGCTCTCAAGAACTTGAGCATTTCCATATTCATCAGGGTCTTACCAACATCCGTGCCGAGGATCCTGGCAACACATCATACTACCATGTTGAATAGTGATGGACGATGCAGATGCAAAGGAAGATAACACTTTCTCAAATTTCACCTTAGCGATGCCAAGGAAACAAAATCTGGATGATCGACCGAGAGACATTTAGCACTCCGCTTCTAATGTTCTCCTTGATGTACTAGCTTAACCAAATATCATTCAGTATCTGGAACATCAAGTAAAGGTCTGGCTTCGGGAGCTCAAGGAACCCATAAGGAACAACTTATGGACTAAATCATACCAACTCCTCATGGAAGAACGGCCAAATTGTTGACTCAAGATACTACAAGAAGAGATCTCCCGGATAAGTGTGTTAGCCATGACATCCACTTATCGGTTCAAAAGACCAATATTATAATTCTTGCGAACGTCCCAACCATCATATCTGCCTAAGATTCAGATCTGGTTGGTGTCAGGATATTCCAGACTTAGCTTGTCTGAAAAGGAAAGTTTGCAACACAAACCAACAAGATGCCGTTGCGAGATTCTCGGGAAATGAACTACGATAGTAAGCTCCAAAACATGAGCTGGTTCTGCTACATACATGTGAACACGTTGTCCAAGACAAGCATGATCACATAGAAGTCTTACAACAAAACACTATCGAGTTCAGGTGGGGAACCATCATTGAGGATATCGAGGTCCTTACCTAAGTATAGCTCTTAAGAAGGAACTTCTGCTCCTTGATCAAGTCAATCAGTGGCTTGGTGTGCTAGGAAACAAATGTAGAATGGAGGCGGGCAACCTATCAAACCATAGAGTACTTCGCACATGTGTGACTAACTTGGGACGATTCCAGAGGAAGAAAAAACAAACTTTCTTGAATCACGACGGCAACTTGCATGCACATGAATTAGAGGAAGTAACTTTTTTCATCCAAACATATGCATCATGCACGAGACATGAAGTAAATGCTTACACAAGTTTCCAACACTAGCTTAATGTTCAACATGAATCATGGAGAAGATAAAAATGTTGCCGATGGGATCAACAATAATTCATCTAAGTTTCCATATGGATGGAATTCCATAATAAAGTGAGCAAGGTGATAGTATTGGTCAGACCCAAAAGATATAATGGTGTATGCCCGAGGAATCAACCACGAGTAAGACAACATTATGGGTATCGTTGGTTCTGATTTGATTTGATGATAGCCCATACTCAAATCAACGATTGGATAAGACAATAGGTCCAACAATTGATCACGAAGATCAACCAATGAAGATATCGTCTTTCTTCAACACACACAAGCATGGATATCCCTTTGAAGCGAACTAACGTAGGCAAAGCTTTATCCTCCAACCCTCCAAGTTATTGTTTGGCTTAACCAACTAGCTCAGGGGTATCCAACACCGATTCTTGGAGAAGGGTGATTTAGAGGAAAACCAACATGATCACAAACTCAACATAGTGGTCAGGGAACAACCTGGTAATACCTTCGAGAAGATATTTGGAAAATCATGAACCACCAATATGTTATTAAGCCCGATGACAATCTTGCTTTTCAGGGCAAGAAGACATGACCAAAAGAGCGAGGGATTGACACAATCCTAACTCATTGATCGAAGAGTGCACCAGAAATATGGACTAGGTAGCACGATCAATCTTAGGATGGTGATTCAATAACCATCATGCTAAGAATGAAGTTTATCATCCATTAACTAACAATCAACGGGGTTGCTAGGATATTGATTTCACACATCACGTTTCATTTGTCGGTATTCCGGTTGCAACAACACGGGGACCAAGGAATGAATAATGATGGCAAGAAGTATCATCGCGTCAAGAATTCATGAGAGGTGGTGCAATTCTCATGACAATCCTGACATAAAGGGGGTAATACTCCAAGGTAGAACAGAACAAAATCTGGATTGGCATTTTGATCTGCGGAATACAACTGCTTTGACCCAATCCAAGAAATGGATGAGGTGCTGGAGTTTGTTTCTCCTAATCCATTCTGAAATGGAATGACTTGATGGACCACAAGAGTAAAAGGCATCGATGAACACGAATGCACACATACCCTTCACTATCAACTGATGGACAAAGACCGAAATACAATTGAAGAGGGACAACTCAAAGGAACATATAATTTCTTTAAGTTGCAGATGCATCAGTTAGCACGTTGAATAAACTCAACATCTTTCTTCCGAATAACCCATGCAGAAGGGTAGGACTGGCAGATTCACAATATAGAATCGAGAACTCATCAAGAGAACTCTTATTGTGATCTTTTGGTTCAAAGAACTTCCGCCAAGGATGGTTCATGGTATTTGGAAGAATGATATACCACGGACCTTGAAGACTATCACAAGGTTACTAATATCCTAAAGGAACGATCAAACATTATCAACACGAAGTAAGTAGAGTGAATCTTGGGTTTAGGAACCCAGAAATGGAATACCTACATACTAGATAACATCACGAGATGCTCTCAGGAATGGTGGCCAGAATCATCACACTGGGAACACAATACAAGGTTGGATCACTAGGTGGTTCTCTGAAATATCCTAGTTTCTTGATAGCTTTAACAAATACGTCGAGGCAACGTAGTACCTGATGTCACTTGAAGCTACGTCGGTATTTCCCCAAAGAGGAAGGGATGATGCAGCACAGCGGCGGTAGGTATTTCCCTTAGATATGAAACCAAGGTTATTGAACCAGTAGGAGAACCAAGCAACACAACGTAAACAACACATGCACACAAATAACAAATACTCGCAACCCGATGTGTAAAAGGGGTTGTCAATCCCTTTCAGATAGCGGTGCCTCAAGATAGGCAAACAGACGTGAGAGAGTTGTAAATATTGATAGATCGAACGCCAAATAAAATAAATTGCAGCAAGGTACTTTTGAGTTTTTGGTTTAATAGATCTGAAAATAAAAAGCAAAGGAAAATAGATCACAAAGGCAAATAATATGAGAAAGAGACCCGGGGGCCGTAGGTTTCACTAGTGGCTTCTCTCGAGAAAAATAGCAAACAGTGGTGAACAAATTCATGTTGGGCAATTGATAGAACTTCAAATACTCATGACGATATCCAGGCAATGATCATTACATAGGCATCACGTCCAAGATTAGTAGACTGACTCCTGCCTGCATCTACTACTGTTACTCCACACATCGACCGCTATTCAGCATGCATCTAGTGTATTAAGTTCATGGGGAAACGAAGTAATGCAATAAGAACAATGACATGATGTAGAAAAGATCTATCTATGTAGAGATAGACCCCATCGTTTTATCCTTAGTAGCAATGATACATACGTGTTGGTTCCCCTTCTGTCACTGGGATCAAGCAACGTAAGATCGAACCCACTACAAAGCACCTCTTCCCATTGCAAGATAGATTGATCAAGTTGGCCAAACAAAACCCAAATATCGGAGAAGAAATACGAGGCTATAAGCAATCATGCATAAAAGAGATCAAAGCAACTCAAATACTTTCATGGATATAGAAAGATAGATCTGATTATAAACTCAAACTTCATCGATCCCAACAAACACATCGCAAAAAGATTTACATCATATGGATCTCCAAGAGACCATTGTATTGATGTAGCGACCAGACCTCAACCAGTCTGATCTCTGTGCTTCAGTGTCATCCCTGGATCAGTAATGCTGACACGCACAGTACTTGAAGGATTTATAACAGAGTAGCAAATCACACACTTATTACATCAAATGTCTCAAAAGAGAACTTGTTACAATAAATATGGCTTAAGGCCATCTAATAACGATAACAGCGAAACGCTTGGAAGATAAGTGAGTCCATCAACTCCAACGGCATCACTAAGTATAGAACCACAACCTAAAGGCACCTTACTCATCGTCTGAAAAGTCTGCAACATGAACATTGCAGCCCGAAACGGGTCAGCACATGGAATATGCTGGCAAAGTAACACATAGAGAGTAATGGAAGAATAAGGCTATACTACATGTATATATGGCTGGTGGAAAGCTCTATGGTTACAGTTTTGCGTAAAGCCAATTTTTTCCTACTGCAAAAGGAATAAATTTTTATGTAACTATCATGGTAGTTGTTAAACATTGAGAGTGTAGACACCCTCTCAATCCCAATTAACAATCATCATTAAACCCAACAATATTAATTAAAGTAACATGATGAGATTCACATGATAATCCAAGTACTAGATACTCAAGACGTCCATAACCGGGGACACGGCTAACCATGATTAGTTTATACACTCTGCAGAGGTTTGCGCACTTTTCCCCACAAGACTCGATCTCCTCCGTTGGGATTCTCGCACTACATGATGTTTGAGAAACGGATGACCGAGACATAGTCTTTGAGAAGCGCTAGCACCTTACGATCGGGTAGACCGTTACACCTACTTTCCCCTACATCTGCTAGTCTACCACTGTAAGAGTTCGCACGACTTAATCAACTATGCTAGAGCCCATAGTAGCTTGTGGCTGCACACGGAAGTTTCTAGTACGAATAATCTCGTGGTCCCTTTGAGCCTAGGTGGCGGTCCATAAAGAAAACAGGCAATCGCTGGAATACCCAGGTGCCTCAATCCACCCAGATGTGTGTTTAAGTTGCCCACCTTAAATAAACCATTAATTTAACAATCTCACATCTGTCATGGATACACTCACCCAATCCACGTCTACTAGCATAGCATGGCAGTATAAGCAAACGTAGAAGTAACTCCCAAAGGTTTGATAATAAAACAGGTAATAGGTACTACCTCATCTACTTTCCAAAACCCACAATTTAATTAGATCCTAATCATGCAATGTTTGAGGATTGATCTAATGCAATAAAACTGGGTAGTAAGAGGTATGATCAAAGTGTCACTTGCCTTGCTGATGATCCGCGAAACCTGGAGATTCAAAGTAGCAAGCGGCACACTCTGGGTACTCTATCGCAAACAAACAAGCATACAATAAGTACTCATCTAATGCACAGGTAAAACTCAAATAAGAGAACTAACCAGAAAGTTCAACTTAAGAACTCAGGTTTGCAAAAAGAATCAAATCGAATGAAGCAACGAAAATCAAACGGCGAAAGAAACAAACTTTGTTTACTAATCTGGACCTAGGTCAAATTTTACAGAAGCAAAAACTTGTTTGAGTTGGTTAAACAGAAAGAGGGTTTCGAGACGAAACTCCAGGCGCTTGAATCGCCTGATTCCGATAAACGAGCGAAAAGTTATACTAGAACGAAAATCGGATCAGAAATCACGATCAGAAATAATCGCGGAAAATCCGAGAAAAAGAAAAACGACGAACAGATTAAAGAATGAACGTTCGTTTTCTGTAACTAAACGGTGAACGTGTTCGTTAAAACGAACAAACGAGCGAACGCTCGCTAAATAAACTAAACCGGCAAAAAACCGATCTAAAAACCGATCTAAAAAAACCGAACGGAAAACCGGCGGAAAACCGAACGATTTTCTCGAGGAAAACCGCCGGTGGCGGGGCGGGGGTCAACCTCGGTGGGGCAGCAGGTTCGGCGGCGGCGGCGGCTCCGGCGGCGGCGGGCGGCGGGGTCGGCGGCAACTCGGGCGGCGGAGTCCGGCGGCGGGGGCGGTGGCGGCACGCGGCGGCGGCGGCGGATCGGCTAGGGTTAGGGTTAGGCGCAGCGCGGCTTACGGGCTAACGGGCTCGGGGCGGCGCATTATAAAGGCTGGCCGGACAGAGTCCTGGCCGAACACGGCCCATAGTCGGTTTCGCGTTTTTTATATAAATAATTACACGCAGAAAAACAAATAAAATAAATACTAAACGGACTCCAAAAATCCCGAAATAAATTTTCCCCGGCTTCTAAAATCAAGCCGGTCTAGATGAACATTTATTTGAGGCCTAAATGCAATTTTGAAGAAACACGCATTTTTCCTAAATTCAAATAAAATAGCAAGAAAACTCCGAAATAAAATCTTATTTGGTTTATTATTAAATCCTCAATATTTCTAAATTTTGGGAAAGTCATTTTATTCCCTCTCTCATATTTTTATAATAGAAATAATTGAAGATAAAATAAATAAAATCAAATGATCCTATTTTCAAAATTTGAGAAAACTCAAATATGAAAATAACGAAATCCCCAACTCTCTCCGAGGGTCCTTGAGTTGCGTAGAATTTCTAGGATCAAACCAAAAGCAAATAAAATATGATATGCAGTGATGATCTAATGTATAACATTCCAAATTGAAAATTTGGGATGTTACAAACCTACCCCCCTTAAGATGAATCTCGCCCTCGAGATTCGGGTTGGCTAGAAAATAGGTTAGGGTGGTCCTTCAGCAGTTCTTCCTCTCGCTCCGAGGTGGCTTCATCCTCGGTGTGGTGGCTCCACTGAACTTTGCAAAACTTGATAACCTTGCTGCGGGTGACTCGGCTGGCATACTCAAGAATATTGACTAGTTTCTCCTCATAGGTCAAATCACTGTCCAACTGAATCGCTTCCAGCAGCACTGTATCTCTCAGCGATATATCAGCCATCTCTGCGTGGCACTTCTTCAACTGGGAAACGTGGAATACATCGTGAACTCCTGACAATCCTTCGGGTAATTCCAATTTGTAGGCTACTTCTCCCATATGCTCCAAAACCTTGTATGGTCCTACAAAACGTGGCGCTAACTTTCCCTTAACTCCAAAGCGCTTAACTCCTCGAAGTGGAGATACTCGAAGATAAACTTGGTCTCCAACTTCGTAAACTAAACTGTCTCCTTGCGTTGAGAATCTGCGTAGCTCTTCTGCCTGGACTGGGCTACCTTGAGCCTATCGCGAATCAACTTCACCTTCTATTCAGACTCCTTAATCAAATCTGGTCCAAACAACTGGCGGTCTCCAACTTCATCCCACGACAATGGGGTCCTGCACCTCCTTCCGTACAATGCTTCGAAAGGGGCCATCTTCAAACTGGATTGATAACTGTTGTTGTAAGAGAACTCTGCATATGGCAAATTGTCGTCCCAACTAGATCCGTAATCTAGCGCACAAGCTCTCAGCATATCCTCTAGAATCTGGTTGACTCTCTCGGTCTGTCCATCTATCTGCGGATGAAAAGTTATACTGAACTCTAGCCTGGTACCCAAAGTTTTGTGCAACTGATTCCAGAACTTTGAGGTAAACTGGTTTCCTCTAGCTGATACAATGCTCCTCGGAACTCCATGCAGACATATGATCATGGTCATGTATATCTTTGCCAACTTAGCACTGGTGTAGGTAGTCTTCACTGCGATGAAATAAGCTACCTTTGTCAAACGATCGACTACTACCCAAATCGAGTCATACCCTAAACGCGTTCTGGGCAATCCCGTAATAAAATCCATGCCTAGCTTATCCCACTTCCATTCGGGTATTGGCAAGGGCTGTAACAATCTTGCTGGCATCTGATGCTCTGCCTTTACTCTCTGACATACATCACAAACTGCTACATACTCCGCAATATCCTTCTTCATTCCGGTCCACCAAAAAGTATCCTTCAAGTCCAAATACACCTTGGTATTTCCTGGGTGAATCGAATATGGTGAATCATGGGCTTCCTGCAGAATTAACTTCCTGATCTCCGGGTCATTGGGCACATAAACACGGTCTTCAAACCATAGGGTATCGTGCTCATCCTCACGAAATCCTTTAACTTTTCCTTTGCTCATCTTCTCCTTTATAGAGGCAACCTCCTTGTCAGTCCTCTGAGCTTCTTTGATCTTATCCATCAAAGTAGACTGAATCTCCAGTGCTGCTACATAGCCTCTCGGAACTATCTCCAAACATAGCTCACGAAGGTCCTCGGCTAACTCCTTCGGTAAATCTCCCGTCATTAGTGTGTTGACATGGCTTTTACGGCTCAGTGCATCGGCTACTACGTTAGCCTTTCCGGGATGATAATGCAATCTCATATCATAATCCTTGATGAGTTCCAACCATCTCCTTTGCCTGAGATTTAGCTCCTTCTGTGTGAAAATGTACTTCAAACTCTTGTGATCCGTGTACACCTCACAATGGTTCCCAATGAGAAAATGTCTCCAAGTCTTCATGGCGTGCACTACGGCTGCTAACTCCAAATCATGCGTGTCATAATTCAACTCATGAGGCTTAAGCTGTCGTGAGGCATATGAAACAACTCTTCCCTCTTGCATAAGCACTGCTCCAAGTCCTCGACGTGAAGCGTAGAAATGCACCTCATAATCTTTGTTCTGATCCGGCAAAATCAACACTGGTGATGTAACCAAACGTTTCTTCAACTCCTGGAAACTGGCCTCACATTCCTCAGTCCATTTGAACTTGGTATCCTTCTTCAACAACTCCGTCATAGGCTTCGCAATCTTCGATAAATTTTCAATAAATCTTCGGTAGTATCCTGTGAGTCCAAGAAAACTCCGGATCTCTCCAACTGTTGTTGGTGCTTCCCAATTTGTCACAGTGACAACCTTGGTGGGATCTACTGCTATACCTTCTCCGGATATAACATGTCCGAGGAATCCAACTTCCTTCAACCAAAACTCACATTTGCTAAACTTGGCATATAACTGATGTTCTCTGAGCTTCTCAAGTGCTAAATGCAAATGCTCCTTATGCTCCTCTTCATTCTTCGAGTAAACCAGAATATCATCAATCAACACTACGACGAACTTATCCAAAAACTCCATAAACAATGTGTTCATCATGTTCATAAAATAGGCATGTGCGTCAGTCAGACCAAATGACATAACGGTATACTCGTACAACCCATACCTAGTGGTAAAAGCCGTCTTAGGTATATCCTGTTCTCGAATCTTCAACTGATGGTATCCTGATCGCAGATCGATCTTGGAAAATACCTTAGCTCCTTGCAATCGATCAAACAGATCATTGATCATCGGTAGTGGGTACTTGTTCTTGATCATTACTTCATTTAATCCTCAATAATCAACAACCATCCTTAACGATCCATCATTTTTCTCCACTAGAAGTACTGGAGATCTCCAAGGCGAAGAACTTGGGCGAATATAACCTTTATCCAGTAACTCTTTAATCTGCTTCTTAATCTCCTCCAAATCTTTTGCGGGCATCTTGTATGGTCTCTTAGATATTGGCCCTGTGCCTGGCAAAAGCTCAATCAAAAACTCAATGTCTCTATCCGGTGGCATGCCTGGTAACTCTTCTGGAAATACATGCAGAAAATCCTTTACCACCGGTACTTCCTCCTGTACAACTCCTGTTAGGGAATTTACTTGAGTCCTCTTAGGCACATGTCGGGATACATACTTGACCCTTCTTCCTTCTGGCGTTGTAAGCAAAATTGACTCACTGGCGCAATCGATGTTTCCTCCATACATCGATAGCCAATCCATACCCAGAATTACATCCAAACCTTGCGATTCCAAAATGATCAAATCCAAGGGAAACACATGCCTAGCTATACTCAATGGCACTTGAAAACATCCTCGGCTGGCCATATACTCCGCTCCTGGTGAGCTTACTAGCATAGGTGTTCTAAGAACCTTGGTGGGCAGGTTATACTTATCCACAAATCCCCGTGAGATGTATGAATGTGATGCACCAGTATCAAAAAGAATGTGTGCAGTAAATGACTTAACCAAAAACTTACCTATTACTGCATCTGGCTGAGCTTCAACCTCCTCCACGTTAACGTGGTTCACCTGTCCCCTATTGAAAGGGTCCGGCTTCTTCCCAGAGCTTTACCATTTCCATTCTGGGATTCAGGACATTCATTGGCGTAATGTCCAGTCTTCTGACACTTAAAGAAAGTGACTTGGCTCAAGTCTCTCTTGGCTGGTGTTGATGGGTTGGTACGGTTCAGGCCGTTGCTTCCTCCATTCCCATTACCATTCTTGGGGCCATTATGATTGTGCGAGCTTCCTCCCTCGTGGGTATGCTGAAAAGGTCCTCCCGGTTTAGGGGTAAAACGCGGCTTCCGCTGAGCTCCAGAATTGTAATTCCCTTGTCCATACTTCCTCTTACGGTTTTCAATCTGCTGCTGCTTCCCTTCAATCATAAGTGCACGATCTACCAACTCCTGGTAGTTGTTGAAGCTTGCTACCATCAACTGCATGCTCAACTCATCATTCAGTCCTTCCAGAAACTTCTCCTGCTTAGCTGCATCCGTAGCAACATCATCTGGGGCATAACGTGCTAGCTTACTAAAGTCATCCACATACTGGCCAACTGTCCGTCCTCCTTGGAGCAAGTTGTGAAACTCACGCTTCTTCATGGCCATAGCTCCTGCTGAAACATGGGCAGTACGGAAAGCCTGCTGAAACCGGTCACATGTGACAGTGTCGATAGGGTAAGTGGCTTGAAATTCTCCCACCATGATGCTGCAGGTCCTTCAAGCTGATGTGCGGCAAATTTCACCTTTTTCGCATCTGTGCATCCTGTCGTGGTCAACTCTCTTGCTGTCTTGCGGAGCCAATCATCTGCAACAATCGGCTCGGTGCTACTGGAGAACACCGGCGGATTCAGCCTAAGAAAACGGGTTAAGTGATCAACAGGTGGTGGCGGTGGTGGGTTGTTGTTGTTGTTCCCCTGATTCTGATTCTGGACTAGCAACTGCATCAACGTATTCTGCTGCTGGATCAACTGAGTGAGCTTCGGTGGGAAGGTAAATCCGGGGTCACGTCTCAGAGGCATCTGATGGGTTTAGAAAAGATGAGATTTAAGAATAGAGAGATGTCTTGAGAGATAACACTACCCATATGCACATGAGGCAAAAGCAAAAAATCACTTCATTCAATCAAACAAGGGCATACAATCGGTCTAACTATCGCCAAAGTGCTCGGACTACTCTATTTACATGGTGGAATACTACTACTGATGGGGTGGTCTACTAGAAATATTCTTTGGTTGCAGACTCCATGATATCTGCTCCAGCTTCATCAACATAGTCATCATCGCTATCGTCTAGGTCCGAGTCGGTGTCGTCGATGATGATGTAGTCTTCCGGGCGAATCTCCTTGGGTTCTTCGTCTTCTTCTACTGGTGTAGGGTCTCCCATGAATATTCTGATCTTCTTGATCAGGTCGTCATTCTTCTCCACTAGTACGACGATTTCCTCCTCATAATCTTCACGTGTAGCCTTGAGTTCTTCCTCCAGTTCCGTGATTCTTGTCCTCGCCTTCTTCAGATCTATCATGTCTGCGCACATCTGGTTCTCCTGACGTCGAATGTGCCGGTTTAACTCCTGGATAAAAGCTGCGATTGATCTATCCTTCTTGGTGCTGATCATCTCCCAATGCTCATCTCGACGCCCACAAATCTGGTAGATAGTATCCTTGAGATCATTGCGGTAAAATTCTCCAATACATCCCATGGCGATGTGAGCTGCCATGCTCTTTCCTAGACTCCAGGTTGGTGCATCAAAGGAAAACTCTATGGGCTTAGTGACTGGCATGAATGTCCTTCCTGGAACTTGAACTTGAATCATCCAGCGCTCCTCTTCAGGTAAAGTGGCTTTGTAGGTTCCTGTGAAGCTTGGTACTCCGATGTTCAGGTATCTAGTGACTTCCTTCAAGTGACGTCCAAAGGGTGTATCTTCATCCGGTTGTGTAAACTTGTTCCTTGCATCCGCCATCCTAAAAGAGTAGAAAAGATGAGGAGTCAGAAATGAGAAGAGTGAGTAGTGATCCAGGGCTTTAGCTTAGTGGTCGTGTCCTACAGTCAGCGTGTGCTCTGATACCATCTTGTAGGGACCAGACCTCAACCAGTCTGATCTCTGTGCTTCAGTGTCATCCCTGGATCAGTAATGCTGACACGCACAGTACTTGAAGGATTTATAACAGAGTAGCAGATCACACACTTATTACATCGAATGTCTCAAAAGAGAATTTATTACAATAAATATGGCTTAAGGCCATCTAATAACGATAACAGCGGAAGGCTTGGAAGATAAGTGAGTCCATCAACTCCAACGGCATCACTGAGTATAGAACCACGACCTAAAGGCACCTTACTCGTCATCTAAAAATTCTGCAACATGAATGTTGCAGTCTGAAATGGGTCAGCACATGGAATATGCTGGCAAAGTAACACATAGAGAGTAATGGAAGAATAAGGCTATACTACATGTATATATGGCTGGTGGAAAGCTCTATGGTTACAGTTTTGCGTAAAGCCAATTTTTTCCTACTGCAAAAGGAATAAATTTTTATGTAACTATCATGGTAGTTGTTAAACATTGAGAGTGTAGACACCCTCTCAATCCCAATTAACAATCATCATTAAACCCAACAATATTAATTAAAGTAACATGATGAGATTCACATGATAATCCAAGTACTAGATACTCAAGACGTCCATAACCGGGGACACGGCTAACCATGATTAGTTTATACACTCTGCAGAGGTTTGCGCACTTTTCCCCACAAGACTCGATCTCCTCCGTTGGGATTCTCGCACTACATGATGTTTGAGAAACGGATGACCGAGACATAGTCTTTGAGAAGCGCTAGCACCTTACGATCGGGTAGACCGTTACACCTACTTTCCCCTACATCTGCTAGTCTACCACTGTAAGAGTTCGCACGACTTAATCAACTATGCTAGAGCCCATAGTAGCTTGTGGCTGCACACGGAAGTTTCTAGTACGAATAATCTCGTGGTCCCTTTGAGCCTAGGTGGCGGTCCATAAAGAAAACAGGCAATCGCTGGAATACCCAGGTGCCTCAATCCACCCAGATGTGTGTTTAAGTTGCCACCTTAAATAAACCATTAATTTAACAATCTCACATCTGTCATGGATACACTCACCCAATCCACGTCTACTAGCATAGCATGGCAGTATAAGCAAACGTAGAAGTAACTCCCAAAGGTTTGATAATAAAACAGGTAATAGGTACTACCTCATCTACTTTCCAAAACCCACAATTTAATTAGATCCTAATCATGCAATGTTTGAGGATTGATCTAATGCAATAAAACTGGGTAGTAAGAGGTATGATCAAAGTGTCACTTGCCTTGCTGATGATCCGCGAAACCTGGAGATTCAAAGTAGCAAGCGGCACACTCTGGGTACTCTATCGCAAACAAACAAGCATACAATAAGTACTCATCTAATGCACAGGTAAAACTCAAATAAGAGAACTAACCAGAAAGTTCAACTTAAGAACTCAGGTTTGCAAAAAGAATCAAATCGAATGAAGCAACGAAAATCAAACGGCGAAAGAAACAAACTTTGTTTACTAATCTGGACCTAGGTCAAATTTTACAGAAGCAAAAACTTGTTTGAGTTGGTTAATGGAAAGAGGGTTTCGAAATGAAACTCCAGGTGCTTGAATCGCCTGATTCCGATAAACGAGCGAAAAGTTATACTAGAACGAAAATCGGATCAGAAATCGCGATCAGAAATAATCGCGGAAAATCCGAGAAAAAGAAAAACGACGAACAGATTAATGAATGAATGTTCGTTTTCTGTAACTAAATGGTGAACACGTTCGTTAAAATGAACGAACGAGCGAACACTCGCTAAATAAACTAAACCGGAAAAAAACGGATCTTAAAAAACAAACGAAAAACCGGCGGAAAACCGAACGGTTTTCTCGAGGAAAACCGCCGGCGGCGGGGCGGGGTCAACCTCGGTGGGGCAGCGGGGCCGGCGGCGGCGGCTCCGGTGTCAGCGGCGGCGGCTCGGGCGGCGGCGGCGGCGCCACGCGGAAGCGGCGGCGGCGGCATGCGGCGGCGGCGGATCGGCTAGGGTTAGGGTTAGGCGCGGTGCGGCTTACGGGCTAACGGGCTCGGGGCGGTGCACTATAAAGGCCGGCCGGATAGAGTCCTAGCCGAACACGGCCCAAAGTCGGTTTCGCGTTTTTTATATATATAAATAATTACGCGCAGAAAAACAAATAAAATAAATACTAAACGGACTCCAAAAATCCCGAAATAAATTTTTCCCTGACTTCTAAAAGCAAGCCGGTCTAGATGAACATTTATTTGGGGCCTAAATGCAATTTTGAAAAACGCGCATTTTTTCTAAATTCAAAATAAAATAGCAAGAAAACTCCGAAATAAAATCTTATTTGATTTTATTATTGAATCTTCAATATTTCTTTAATTTGGGAAAGTCATTTTATTCCCTCTCTCATATTTTTATAATAGAAATAATTGAAGATAAAATAAATCAAATCAAATGATCCTATTTTCAAAATTTGAGAAAACTCAAATATGAAAATAACGAAATCTCCAACTCTCTCCAAGGGTCCTTGAGTTGCGTAGAATTTCTAGGATCAAACCAAAAGCAAATAAAATATGATGTGCAGTGATGATCTAATGTATAACATTCCAAATTGAAAATTTGGGATGTTACAATTGAGAATCAAACGAGAGAGAGGAAGCCATCTAGCTACTAATTACGGACCCGAAGGTCTACAAAGAACTACTCACGCATTATCGGAGAGGCACCAATGGAGGTGGTGAATCCCATCCGAGATGGTGTCTAGATTGGAACTGGTGGTTCTGGACTCTGCGGCGGCTGGAATTGATTTTCGTCGACTCCCTTAGGGTTTCTGGAATATTGGGGTATATATAGAGCAAAGAGGTGGCCCGGAGGGTACCCGAGGTGGGCACAACCCACCAGGGCGCGCTTGGGCCCCCAGGCGCGCCCTGGTGGGTTGTGCTCTCCTTGGAGCACCCCCCAGGCACAGCCTTGGACCATTAGGTGTCTTCTGGTGCATAAAAAATCTCCGTAATGTTTCATGGCATTTGGACTCCGTTTAGTACTAATTTTCTGCGATGTAAAAAACATGCAAAAAACAGCAACTGCCACTTGGCACTATGTCAATTGGTTAGTACCAAAAAATGATATAAAATGACTATAAAATGATTATAAAACATCCAAGATTGATAATATAACAGCATGGAACAATAAAAAAGTATAGATACGTTGGAGACATATCAGCATCCCCAAGCTTAACTCCTACTCGTCCTCGAGTAGGTAAGTGATAAAAACAGAATTTTTGATGTGGAATGCTGCCTATCATGTCATATCATATTCTTTTCTTCATAGCATGGACATTTGGACTTTTATATTGTTCAAAGCAATAGTCTAGTTTTGACATGATAACTTAAATACTCAAGCATATTAACAAGCAACCATGTCTTTCGAAATATCAATGCTAAAATAAGCTATCCCTAGCCCATCATGCTCAATCATTGATCCATTCATGAAACACACTCGCATATTAACTACACCCAATGCTCAAGTACGATCATAGTGCCTCCTAGTTGGTGCTTTATAAGAGAAGATGGAGGCTCAAGTTCAAAATAAAAATTGCATAAAGTAAAAGAAAGGCCCTTCGCAGAGGGAAGTAGGGATTCGTAGAGGTGCTAGAGCTCATAGTGAAAAACTTAGAGATAAAAACATTTTGGGAGGTGTATCCTTCCCACCAACGAAAACGACTTAGATTTCCCAACACTTTACATGCTAGATATATCATAGGCGGTTCCCAAACAGAAAATAAAGTTTATTCCTTTCCACAATACTTTCACTTTCCGTGGCTAACCGGGTCCACGGGTGCCTTCCATACCAACACTTTCCAAGGAATTTATTATTTGACAACATAAAGTAAATTCATTTTTCATTTCGGGACTAGGCATCCCTAATACCTTTGCCTTACTCTCGTGCAATGACAAGTGAATAAACACTCATCGTGAGAATAACACATCTAGCATGGAAAATATTAGCCACCCCTCACCGCCCCGCGAGCGAAAAGAACACACAAAAGAGAAGTTTATTTTGAAAATTAGAGATGGCACATACAAATTTGCTTAGAACGGCAAAATAATACTGCATATAGGTAGATATAGTGGACTCATGTGGCAAAACTGGTTTAAAGGTTTTTGGATTCACAAGTAGTGATCATACTTAGTGCAAAATGAAGGCTAGCAAAAGATTGAGAAGCGACCAACCAAGAAACGAATAATCCTATAAATGAGCATTAATCATAACTAACACCAAATAATGCACCACAAGTAGGATATAATTTCATTGCATAATTATTGACTTTCGTGCTTGCATAGGGAATCACAAACCTTAACACCAATATTCTTACTAAAGCATAATTACTCATCAACATAACTCACACATCACATCATCATATCTCAAAACTATTACTAAGAATCAAGTTTATTTTGTCCAATGATCTTCATGAAAGCTTTTATTATATCCTTATTGGATATCTATCACTTTGGGACTAATTTTCATATGTTGCTTTTGATAAGCTCAAACAAATATAAGTGAAGATCATGAGCATAATATTTCTTTCTCTCAAAATAATTGAAGTGAAGCAAGAGAGAATTACTTGAAAATTTTACTAACTATCAAATAAATCTATGTGAAGCAAGAGAGCATTTCTTCAAGAATACTAACGCACACCGTGCTCAAAAAGATATAATTGAAGCACTAGAGCAAGTCCATAGCTCATAAAAATTTAAGTGAAGCATAGAGAGAAATTCTAACAAGTCATGACATAATTTTGGCTATCTCAAATAGGTGTGTCCAGCAAGGAATCAAGACTTAAAACACAAAATAAAACAACCAAAGACTCATATCATACAAGACGCTCCAAGCAAAACACGTAGTATGTGACGAATAAAAATATAGCTTCGAGTAAAATACCGATGGTCGTTAGAAGAAAGAGGGGATGCCACTCGGGGGCATCCCCAAGCTTAGTTGCTTACTCTCTTTTGGATAATAGAGGGGGATGCAGGGGCATCCCCAAGCTTAGGCTCTTCTTACTCCTTATTCCTTCATCCATCGTAAGATAACCCAAAACTTGAAAACTTCAATCACACAAAACTCAACAAAACCTTCGTGAGATCCGTTAGTATAAGAAAATAAATCACTACTGTAAGTGATGTATCAAACCAATTCATATTTTGTTCTTGCATTATATCTACTGTATTCCAACTTTTATATGGCAAAAACTCATCAAAAAAACCATAGAGCCATCAAAACAAGCACACAACGCAAAGAAAACAGAATCTGTCAAAAACATAACAGTCTGTAGTAATCTGGGTGTTTTGAATACTTTTGTAACTCTAGAAATTTTGAAAAATTAGGATGGCCTGAGCAATTTGTATATTGATCTACTGCAAAAGGAATGGGTATTTTATCGCCCTCTGGTTAAAAATGAAAATTATTTTCGCGAGTGCAAACATTTCTATTTTTTCAGCAAGATCAAACAACTATCACCAAGAAGATCCTAAAGGCTTTACTTGGCACAAACACTAATTAAAACATAAAAAACACAATCATAACAGTAGCATAATTGTTCTAACACTCAAAAACAGGAAGCAAAAAAGCAAAAATAAATTGTATTCATTGGGTTGCCTCCCAACAAGCGCTATAGTTTTACACCCTTAGCTAGGCATAAAGCAAGGATCTAAGTTTTGTCATCTCCCCCATTTTCAAAGCAAAGAGAAAACTTCTTATCAATGGCATTTATTTTTCTATTTTGTGAAAGCACGTGACCATTAATTGTGGAGGTAAGATTAAGTACGTTGCGAAAATTCGTATCTAAACTAGCCTTCATCTCTTTGATTATTTCATTTTGATAAAAAAACACAAGAGTGTAGTGGGTTCATCATTCTTTTCCTTGGGGTGCCCAAATATGGTTTTCATCCTTCCATAAGTATCAATGGCATCCCCTCCAAGAAAATCGTTTTCAAAAATAGAATCCAAAACTTGCTTAAAGGAAGAAGGTAAACCAACATAAAAACCTTTCAAGTATATCTCTATCTGATATTGGGGCACATAGCTAGCTCGGATTCTCAATAGCCTATCCCAAGCATCTTTCAAAGATTCATCAAGCAAATAATGAAAAATTCCGGGATCATCTTCATCAAGATTGTTAAATTTTTCCCTAACAATCCCGGTAAGCCTTTCCATATCATCATTGTTTATGAGCTTAGAGAGGACAGAGGGGCTATCCAAAGCATTGACACTCGTGAGAAAACCCTTAGCCTTTTTGGGGTCGGCCATGGCGACAAAAGAAAAGAGCTAAAGCGGACAAAAAAGAGGGGGAATAAAACGACAAATTTTGGTGAAGTGGGGGAGAGGAAAAAGAGAGGCAAATGGCAAATAATGTAAATTGCAAGGAGATGAGATTTGTGATTAGGAACCTGGTATATGTTGAAGATCCTCCCCGGCAACGGCTCCAGAAATTCCTTTTGATGTCGCTTGAAGTTACGTCGGTATTTCCCCAAAGAGGAAGGGATGATGCAGCACAGCGGCGGTAGGTATTTCCCTTAGATATGAAACCAAGGTTATCAAACCAGTAGGAGAACCAAGCAACACAACATAAACATCACCTGCACACAAATAACAAATACTCGCAACCCGGCGTGTAAAAGGGGTTGTCAATCCCTTTCAGGTAGCGGTGCCTCAAGATAGGTAAACAGACGTGAGAGAGTTGTAAATATTGATAGATCAAACACCAAATAAAATAAATTGCAGCAAGGTATTTTTGGATTTTTGGTTTAATAGATCTTAAAATAAAAGCAAAGGCAAATAGATTGCAAAGGCAAATAATATGAGAAAGAGACCCGGGGGCCGTAGGTTTCACTAGTGGCTTCTCTAGAGAAAAATAGCAAATGGTGGGTGAACAAATTCCTGTTGGGCAATTGATAGAACTTCAAATACTCATGACGATATCCAGGCAATGATCATTACATAGGCATCACGTCCAAGATTAGTAGACCGACTCCTGCCTGCATCTACTACTATTACTCCACACATCGACCCACTATCCAGCATGCATCTAGTGTATTAAGTTCATGGGGAAACAAAGTAATGCAATAAGAACGATGACATGATGTAGATAAGATCTATCTATGTAGAGATAGACCCCGTCGTTTTATCCTTAGTAGCAATGATACATACGTGTCGGTTCCCCTTCTGTCACTGGAATCAAGCTACGTAAGATCGAACCCACTACAAAGCATCTCTTCCCATTGCAAGATAAATTGATCAAGTTGGCCAAACAAAACCCAAATATCGGAGAAGAAATACGAGGCTATAAGCAATCATGCATAAAAGAGATCAAAGAAACTCAAATACTTTCATGGATATGAAAATATAGATCTGATCATGAACTCAAAGTTCATCGATCCCAACAAACACACCGCAAAAAGAGTTACATCATATGGATCTCCAAGAGACCATTGTATTGACAATCAAACGAGAGAGAGGAAGCCATCTAGCTACTAACTACGGACCCGAAGGTCTACAAAGAACTACTCACGCATCATCGGAGAGGCACCAATGGAGGTGGTGAACCCCATCCGAGATGGTGTCTAGATTGGATCAGGTGGTTTTGGACTCTGTGGCAACTGAAATTGATTTTTGTCAACTCCCCTAGGGTTTCTGGAATATTGGGGTATTTATAGAGCAAAGAGGCAGTCCCGGGGGCACCCGAGGTGGGCACAACCCACCAGGGCGTGCCTGAGCCTCCTGGCGCGCCCTGGTGGGTTGTGCTCTCCTCGGAGCACCCACCAGGCACAACCTTGGCCTATTAGGTGGCATTTGGACTCCGTTTGGTATTGATTTTCTACGATGTAAAAAACATCGGAAAACAGCAACTAGCACTTGGCACTATGTTAATAGGTTAGTACCAAAAAATGATATAAAATGATTATAAAACATCCAAGATTGATAATATAACAGCATGGAACAATAAAAAATTATAGATACATTGGAGATGTATTAGTACATCAACTCAGTGCTATATTAGTGTGGGTAATCTGGCCCAAAAGGAACATCGAGAACAAGGAGGAAAGATTTGCAAATGCATCAGATTGTTTAGAAACCTGGGATGACTCGGACAGCATAACGATTGTAAATGCTCAAAAATATTTGAGGCATCCTGCAAAATGGTGGCATAACCACTTAACATCGCAATATCAAGGTTCTGAGGCCAGCTATGAACACACGGAAGTACTAGGTACTAAAATGAGGCTTGAAACCATCAATCATATAAGTCTATGGATTAGTAACACGTGATCCTGATAGAAAGACAAGAAGCCTAGTTCTTAGTCCCCGTAGAAAAGAAGAGATTGACTCAGATCAGAAGGGCATAAGGTAAAGGAGTAAAAAGAGCCTTACATTCCTTTCCACAATCAATTCCCTTATATAACTAAAGCATTTCTAGACTCGGCTTCGACCAGTTTGGCTTGGTAATCCTACAGGCAGTCACGCTCTGATACCAAAGCTATCGGGGCCCTGATCCTAAGTCACAGCGATCTAGCATGTAACACATCATATCACTTTGCGGCCTCACGCACGGTATCCCCACGGGTGCCACCTTACCTGGCCCGGGACCATTTGCGCCTTTTGGCTCACGTATATGATAGTGTCGCTAGCATCCATATGACAGAGAACCCAGGCCGACATGAGTAGTCATAAACCCAAGGTGGCACTAACTTACAGGGACAGGCATACATGACCCAGCAATGCACGTGTCGGTCATCAACGTATGAACCCAAGTCGTAGCAAGCTACAAGGACTTAAATGAACAACGCATGACATTTCCCTGAAGGGACGGACACAGGAGCAAAGAAGGACACATGCCGATCATCCCATGTGTTTCGGAGCAGTAGCAAGCTACCATGGCTCAATGGAAGCACTAGGAGACATTTCCCCATAAGAGAGGCTGCCAAGAATAAACAACTAGATTGTCGAATCCCACACATACCAAGCATTTCAAAATCATACACACAATATGCTTGATATGTGCAAATACAATATGGCATCACAACAAAACTCTACAACTCAAAGTAATTATTCAGAAGGCTCTGAAGAGTCATACATAGTAAGAATTGCAATCATGGGTCACATGACCCAACAATACAGAGCATACAACAATGGAAGCATAACATGTCTGAGTACAGACAACTACAAATGAAAAAGGATGAGAAGCCTGACTATCTACAAGACCCTCCCAAGGGTACAAGATCGTAGCTGAGGTAACAAGCTAAACATCAAAGTCCATGCAGAATTACTAGTGAGACTTAAGTCTCTCATCAAAAACATAAATAAGCAAATGTGAGTACAAATGTACCCAACAAGACTTACATCAGAACTAGCTACATATGCATCAGGATCAACAAAGAGGTGGTGGAGTTTAACTGCAACAAGCTAGCTCTAACTCAGTGGCTATCCTATACTATGACTGTTGGTAACTCTCTGAGGTGGCGCACACAAGTCCACATATTCACCATATCAATACATCAATATGGATCCGCTCCCGTCTCCCTACGAGAAGGCCATCCATAGCACTCACGCTTATCTTGCGCATTTTAGAGTATCCACTTTCACTTGTCTATGAACTGCATAAGCAACATAGTAGTCCATTACCGTGGACGCAACTATTCGAATAGATCATGTTAACCCTGCAGGGGTGTACTTCTTCACACACGCTCTCGCCACTTACCACCATGTACACGTCATGTATCTCAGCAACCTTCAAGCGGAAGCCTGGCGAGGGTGTCGGCCATGACCTGACTAACCATGCAAGACTCTAGTCCAAGTATATCACCTATTCGGGTTCCATCCGCAAGGGAGTCCGGCCGAGGTTTCCATCATGGCCCCAAATGATGTGAGCACGGTTCCCAAGCCCACCATCCGGGTGCCACTTGGTACACCATGCTGAAGGAAATATGCCCTAGAGTCAATAATAAAGTTGTTATTTATATTTCCTTATATCATGACAAATGTTTATTATTCATGATAGAATTGTATTAACCGGAAACTTAGTACATGTGTGAATACATAGACAAACAGAGTGTCACTAGTATGCCTCTACTTGACTAGCTCGTTAATCAAAGATGGTTAAGTTTCCTAGCCATGGACAAGAGTTGTCATTTGATAAACGGGACCACATCATTAGAGAATGATGTGATTGACTTCACCCATCCGTTAGCTTAGCACTATGATTGTTTAGTTTATTGCTATTGCTTTCTTCATAACTTATACATGTTCCTATTACTATGAGATTATGCAACTCCCGAATACCGGAGGAACACTTAGTGTGCTATCAAACGTCACAACGTAACTGGGTGATTATAAAGATGCTCTACACGTGTCTTCAATGGTGTTTATTGAGTTGGCATAGATTGAGATTAGGATTTGTCACTCCGATTGTCGGACAAGTATCTCTGGGCCCTCTCGGTAATGCACATCATTATAAGCCTTGCAAGCAATGTGACTAATGAGTTAGTTGCGGGATGATACATTACGGAACGAGTAAGGAGACTTGCCGGTAACGAGATTGAACTAGGTATTGAGATACCGACGATCGAATCTCGGGCAAGTAACATACCGATGACAAAGGGAACAACGTATGTTGTTATGCGGTTTGACCGATAAAGATCTTCGCAGAATATGTAGGAACCAATATGAGCATCCAGGTTCCGCTATCGGTTATTGACTGGAAGTGAGTCTCGGTCATGTCTACATAGTTCTTGAACCCATAGGGTCCGCACGTGTAACGCCCCGGACACACCCGCCGGTGGTCGTTACTCCTGGCGGGATCTAGACTGGCCCCATAGATCAATACTAGTCTTTTCTGTGCACTTTGTCCTCACTTGTGCGCACCCGGGAGCAACTTCCCGGTCGGTCACCCATCCTGAAATTACTCCAAGCTGAACACGCTTAACTTTGGACTTTTGTCCGAATGGGCTTCCGGAAAAGAAGGAATTCCTTATTAATATGAGTAGTCTATCATCCCTATTAAGCCATGCTATCACAGCCCCCCTCCTTCTTCTTATTCTTCCTTAACCTCCCCCTAGATGGGAGGAGGGTTTCTCCTCTGGTCCATGGCCTCCATGGCGGCGGAGGGGTGAGAGCCCCTCAGAGATTGGATCTCTCTCTGTCTTTGTTTCATTCTGTTTCTATGCTCCCAGTTTCTGGCCTTTCACCGTTTCTTAAATTCCCAGAGATCCCTAACTCCGATTGGGCTGAAATTTTAACATGAGTTTTATCTGGATATAAGCTTCCTTGCGTCCAAAGGGCACCTCCAACCGACCTTTGAGGTGGCCACAAGCTCCCTGGCCGCGCCCTGGGTAGGGGGTCGTGCCTCAAGGGCTTGTGGGCCCCTCGGGCAGCGTCTCATGCTGATTTCGCTTCCCAAAAAATCACATATATTCCAAAAAAATCTCTGTAAATTTTTATCGCGTTTGGACTCCATTTGATATGGATTTTCTGCAAAACAAAAAGCATGCAACAAACAGGAACTGGCATTGGGCATTGGATCAATATGTTAGTCCCTAAAAATGATATAAACTATTGCCAAAAGTATATGAAAGTTGTAAAACATGGCACGAAACAATAAAAAATTATAGATATGATGGAGAAGTATCAATTCTTCCCATAGGCTTTTTAATAGTAGAATCAGCCAAGTGCAAATTAAGAGAACATTCTTCAATATCAGTAAGACCAAGCACATCACATAAAGATTTCGGAATTGTGGAAACACTAGCACCCAAATCACATAAAGCAAAACATTCATAATTTTTAATATTGACTTTGATAGTAGGTTCTCATTCATCATGTATTTTTCTACGAATTGAAATCTCTAATTCCAACTTTTCTTCTAAAGCTTTCATCATGGCATTTAAGATATGTTTAGTAAAAGCTTTATTTTGTTGATAAACATGCGGTGAATTAATCATGGACTGCAACAAAGAAATACAATCAATCAAAGAACAATTATCATAATTAAAGTCTTTGTAATCCAAAAGAGTGGGCACATCACTAGTTAAAGTTTTGACCTCTCCAAACCCACTTTTATCAATTTTCTCATCAAGATTTTCACCCTCCGAATTATCGGGACGCCTTCTAGCTAAAGTTGACTCTTATTCAGTCCCTTTATCATCAATTTTGATTTTACTAAACAAGGAATCAATGGAAGAAACACCAATCATTTTAAGATCTTCATCTTTTTTATGGAAGCAATCACTAGAAAACACTCTTTCTAAAAATTCTCTTTTAGCTCTAAGCATAATTTTTTTCCTTTCTTTAATCCATAGAAACATATAAAGCTTTAATTGATTCATGAACCTTGGGTAAAAAATCAACTTGAGATTTTCTACATCATGAGAAATTCTATCAATGCTTCTAGAGATATCATCAATCTTATTCAACTCTTCTTCTATCCTAAAATTGAAAACT
Organism: Triticum urartu; assembly: GCF_003073215.2. Classification (NCBI taxonomy): domain Eukaryota; kingdom Viridiplantae; phylum Streptophyta; class Magnoliopsida; order Poales; family Poaceae; genus Triticum; species Triticum urartu. The sequence goes on from NC_053022.1 coordinate 114,231,950, forward strand.
TTTTGAGCATTGATAAATTCTTTAATATTATTCTCAAGATCAGAGGTGTTCCTAATATTATTGTAAGAAGAATTACCATAATTATTAGAGGAATTTCCTAGGAAAGGCCTAGGATTAAAATTACCTCTATAAGCATTGTTATTAAAATTGTTTCGCGAAACAAAATTCACATACATGGGATCACTATTTTGCTCAATCAAAGTAGACAAAGCCACACCATTAAGATCAATAGGAGCACTTTTATTAGCAACCAATTTCATAAGAGCATCAACCTTTGCACTCAAAGTAGAAATTTCTTCAACCGAATTAACTTTTTTACTAGTATGTGCTCTTTCGGTATGCCATTGTGAATAATTTGCCATAATATTATCTAGCAATTTAGTAGCTTCACCCAAAGTAATTCCATAGAAGTACCACCCACGGTAGAATCCAGAAGATTCCTAGAAACAAAACTCAATTTCGCATATTTTTTTGTATAATCATCCAAAGATTTAAATCATGAGCAGGACAATTTTTTAGCATTAATTTCATTCTTTCCCAAGATTGTGCAACATGTTCATGCTCATGTTGCTTAAAATTCATGATTTGAGTCCTAAGGGAAATAATTTTTGTGGGCGGAAAATACTTAGTAACAAAAGCATCTTTGCACTTATCCCAAGAATCGATACTATTATGATGCAAGGAAAGAAAACCAATTTTTTGAACGATCCCACTAAGAGAACGGAAATAATTTCAACTTCACAATATCATTGTCCACATATTTTTTTTGCATATCACACAATTCTACGAATGTGTTTATATGGGACACGACATCCTCATTAGGAATACCGAAAAGTTGCTCTTTCATAACAAGATTCAACAAAGCGGCATTAATATCACAAGACTCCGCACTGGTGGCGGGAGGAGCAATCGGAGTGCTAATAAAATCATTATTATTGGTATTGGAAAAATCACACAGCTTAGTATTTTCTTGAGACATCGTGACTACGAAAGCAAGATTGCAAACAAAAATAGGTCTGACGAGAAAACGGTGAACGAAAAAGAGAGCGAATAAAACGACAAATTTTTGTGAAGTGGAGGAAATGAAAACGAGAGGCAAATGAAAACTAATGTAAATTGCAAGGAGATGAGATTTGTGATTAGGAACCTGATAGATGTTGATGATGTCTCCTCGGTAACGATGCCGGAAATTAGCGAGTTGTCGGGAGACTATCTTGACTTGATCCTCCCCGACAACGGTGCCAGAAATTGGTGAGTTGTCAGGAGACTATCTTGACTTGATCCTCCCTGGCAACGACACCAGAAAATCCTTTTGATGTCGCTTGAAACTACGTCGGTATTTCCCCAAAGAGGAAGGGATGATGCAGTATAGTTACGATAGGTATTTCTCTTAGTTATGAAACTAAGGTATCAATCCAGTAGGAGAACCAAGAAACATTATGTAAACGGTACCTGCAAACAAATAACAAATACTTGCAACCCGACGCGTATGAGGGGTTGTTAATCCCTCTTCGGGTAACGGCACCAGAAGTTGTCAAGTTGACGAGATAAAAATTGTGATAGTTTGGATAAATAGATCTCGATAAAACGCGAAATAAAAGATGCAAATAAAAATTGCAACAAAGTATTTTTGGGTTTTGGGAATAATAGATCTAAAAATAAAAGCGAATGAAAATAGATCGCAAAGCAAATATGATAAAGAATAGATCCAGGGGCCATAGATTTCACTAATGGCTTCTCTAAAGAAATAGCACACGATGGGTAAACAAATTACTGTTGGGCGATTGATAGAAAATCGAATAGTTATGACGATATCCAAGGCAATAATCAATATATAGGCATCACGTCCAAGATTAGTTGACCAATTCCTGCCTACATCTACTACTATTACTCCTCACATCGACCGCTATCCAGCATGCATTGATACGTCTCCGACGTATCTACTTTTCCAAACACTTTTGCCCTTGTTTTGGACTCTAACTTGCATGATTTGAATGGAACTAACCCGGACTGACGCTGTTTTCAGCAGAATTGCCATGGTGTTATTTTTGTGCAGAAATAAAAGTTCTCGGAATGACCTGAAAATCAACAGAGAATTATTTTGGAATATATAAAAAATACTGGAAGAAAGATCCATGTCAGGGGGCCCACACCCTATCCACGAGGGTGGGGGCGCGCCCCCCTGCCTCGTGGGCCCCCTGACGCTCCATCGACCTCAACCTTGACTCCATATATTCACTTTTGGAGAGAAAAAAACCAGAGAGAAGGATTCATCGCGTTTTACGATACGGAGCCGCCGCCAAGCCCTAAACTCTCTCGGGAGGGCTGATCAGGAGTCTATTCGGGGCTCCGGAGAGGGGAATCCGTCGCCATCGTCATCATCAACCTTCCTCCATCACCAATTTCATGATGCTCACCGCCGTGCGTGAGTAATTCCATCGTAGGCTTGCTGGACAGTGATGGGTTGGATGAGATTTATCATGTAATCGAGTTAGTTTTGTTAGGGTTTGATCCCTAGTATCCACTATGTTCTGAGATTGATGTTGCTATGACTTTGCTATGCTTAATGCTTGTCACTAGGGCCCGAGTGCCATGATTTCAAATCTGAACCTATTATGTTTTCATCAATATATGAGAGTTCTTGATCCTATCTTGCAAGTCTATAGTCACCTATTATGTGTTATAATCCGTTAACCCCGAAGTGACAATAATCGGGATACTTACCGGTGATGGTCGTAATTTGAGGAGTTCATGTATTCACTATGTGTTAATGCTTTGGTCCAGTACTCTATTAAAAGAAGGCCTTAATATCCCTTAGTTTCCAGTAGGACCCTGCTGCCATGGGAGGGTAGGACAAAAGATGTCATGCAAGTTCTTTTCCATAAGCACGTATGACTATATTCGAAATACATGCCTACATTACATTGATGAACTAGAGCTAGTTCTGTGTCACCCTAGGTTATGACTGTTACATGATCGATCGCATCCGGCATAATTCTCCATCACCGATCCAATGCCTACGAGCTTTTCCTATATTGTTCTTCGCTTATTTACTTTTCCGTTACTACTCTTACAATCACTACAAAAACCAAAAATATTACTTTTGCTACTGTTACCTTTTGCCACTGTTACCAATATTATCATATTACTTTGCTACTAAACACTTTGCTGCAGATATTGAGTTATCCAGGTGTGGTCGAACTGACAACTCAGCTGGTAATACTTGAGAATATTCTTTGGCTCCCCTTGTGTCGAATCAATAAATTTGGGTTGAATACTCTACCCTCAAAAACTGTTGCGATCCCCTATACTTGTGGGTTATGAAGAACATTTTCTAGCGCCGTTGCCGGGGAGCATAGCTCTATTCTTTGAGTCACTTGGGATTTATATCTGCTTATCATTATGAAGAACTTGAAAGATCAAAGAACCAATATTTTTCCATCAACTACGAGGGGAGGTAAGGAACTGCCATCTAGCTCTGCACTTGATTCACCTTCTGTTTTGAGTAAGCTCGCGACACCTAAACCTGCTTCTGCTATTCATTCCGATATGTCACATGTTATTGATGATGCCACTTCTTTTATGCATGATACTTATGATGAAACTACTTCTATGCTTGATACTACTGTGCCACTTGGTGAATTTCTTGATGAACAACTTGCTAGGGCTAGAGAGAATGAAATTATTGAAACTGATAATATTGATGAAAGTGATGATGAAGATTCTCCCCTAGATATGAATTGCCTGTTGTTCCGGAGGGTTATGTTATGGATGAAGAAACTGCTAGAGACTTTCTTGCCTGCAATGATAGAAGTGATCTTAAGAAATTATTAGCTAAGCTAAAAAAACTCTGAATGCTAGAATGAAATATGATCCTGCTTATGCTACTTCACCTATCTTTATTACTAATAAGGATTATGATTTCTCTGTTGATCCTGAGTTAATTACTTTGGTTGAATCTGATCCTTTCTATGGCTATGAATCTGAAACTGTTGTGGCACATCTTACTAAATTAAATGATATAGCTACCCTATTCACTAATGATGAGAAAACTTGCTACTATTATATCCTTAAATTATTTCCGTTCTCATTAAAGGGTGATGCTAAGATATGGTTTAATTCTCTTGATCCTGGTTGTGTGCGTAGTCCCTAGGATATGATTTACTACTTCTCTGCTAAATATTTCCCCACTCATAAGAAACAAGCTGCCTTAAGGGAAATATATAATTTTGTGCAAATTGAAGAAGAGAGTCTCCCACAAGCTTGGGGGAGGCTTCTCCAATTACTTAATGCTTTGCCTGATCATCCTCTTAAGAAAAATGAAATACTTGATATCTTTTATAATGGACTAACCGATGCTTCCAGAGATTACCTGGATAGTTGTGTTGGTTGTGTTTTCAGGGAAAGAACAGTTGATCAAGCTGAAATTTTATTGAATAATATGTTGACCAATGAAAATAATTGAACACTTCCTGAACCAACTCCTAAGCCAACTCCGAAGAAAAGGGGTATTCTATTTCTCAGTCCTGAAGATATGCAAGAGGCAAAGAAATCTATGAAAGAAAAAGGTATAAAAGATGAAGATGTTAAGAATTTACCACCTATTGAAGAAATACATGGTCTTAATTCATCACCTATTGAAGAAACACACGGTCTTGATAACCCGACACCGGTAGTAAAGGTAAATTCTCTCTATAGATATGATAAAGCTGAAATCCCTCCTGCTAAGTTTGCTAGCCAATGTTTGGATGAATTTGATAACTTTATGGTTAAGCAAGAAGATTTTAATGCTTACGTTGGTAGACAATTGAAATATAATGCTTATAAGATTGAACACTTGAGTAATTATATGGCTAGTGTTAAAGGTGAACTTAAACTTATTAGTAAACATGCGTCTATGGTTATCACTCAAGTAGAACAAGTACTTAAAGCTCAGAATTATTTGCTCAATGAATTGAATAGTAAAAATAATGACTTTGCTGTTAGAGTTGCAACTAGAGATGGTAAAGTGACTCGGGAACCTTTGTATCCTGAGGGCCACCCTAAGAGAATTGAGCAAGATTCTCAGAGAGCTAATGTAGATGCACCTAGTCCTTCTAAAAAGAAGAAAAAGAAAAATGATAGGACTTTGCCTGCTTCTAGTGAACCTGTTGTAGACACACCTGAGAATCCCAATGAAATTTCTATTTCTGATGCTGAAACACAACCTGGTAATGAACATGAACCTAGTGATAATGTTAATGATGATGTTCATGTTGATGCTCAACCTAGCAATAATAATGATGTAGAAATTGAACCTCCTGTTGATCTTGATAACCCACAACCAAAGAATCAACGTTATGATAAGAAAGACTTTGTTGCTAGGAAGCACAGTAAAGAAAGAGAACCCTGGGTTCAGAAAACCCATGCCTTTTCCTCCTAAACCATCCAAGAAAAAGGATGATGAGGATTTTGAGCGCTTTGCTGAAATGATTAGACCTATCTTTTTGCGTATGCGTTTGACTGATATGCTTAAAATTAATCCTTATGCTAAGTATATGAAGGATATTGTTACAAATAAAAGAAAGATTCCGGAAGCTGAAATTTCCACCATGCATGCTAATTATGCTTTGAAGGGTGAAATACCAAAGAAACTTGGAGATCCAGGAATACCAATATACCATGCTCTATTAAAAGAAACTATGCTAAAACTGCTTTATGTGATCTTGGAGCCGGTGTTAGTGTTATGCCTCTCTCTTTATATCGTAGACTTGATTTGAATAAGTTGACACCTACTGAAATATCTTTGAAAATGGCTAATAAATCAATTGCTATACCTATCGGTATTTGTGAGGATGTGCCTATTGTGGTTGCAAACGTTACTATTTTAACAGACTTTGTTATTCTTGATATTCCCGAGGACGATAGTATGTCTATTATTCTTGGAAGACCCTTTTTGAATACTGCAGGGGCTGTTATTGATTGCACCAAAGGCAATGCCACTTTCCATCTTAATGGTAATGAGCATACGGTACACTTTCCGAGGAAACAACCTCAAGTCCATAGTATCAATTCTATTGAAAAAATTTCAACAATTACTATTGGAGGTTTTGAATTTCCTCTTCCTACTGTCAAAAAGAAATATGATATTCTTATTGTTGGGTACATGCATATCCTCGTTGAGGTAACCTAGTGTTATTCGAAAATTCTCCGGTTTCATGCAATTCGGGATGAGTTTGTTAACAAGACTTGATCAACCTTGTTAGTGGATTCTTTTTTATGAGCATGAGATAGATGAATTTAGAAGGCACAACCTTCTGCACCCTCTTTTTACTTTCTGTTATTTATATTAATAAAGCAAAAATAATATTTTTCTATCTGTTTTCTGAATTATCCATGCAATAAAAATTACCCCAAAAATAAAAGTTCTCCAAATGTCTGAAAATTAAATATGATTTTTTCTAGAATATTTAAGAATATCTGGCATTGAGAACACACCAGGGGGAGCAAGCACCTGGCCATGAGGGTCCAGGGCGCGTCCACCTGCCTCGTGGGCCCATGGTGGCTCCCCTCCACTTATTCCAGCTACCACACACTCCTTCTTCCTCCCAAAAAAATCACTAGCCAGCTCAAACCCGAGACCAAGCTCATCTTGCTGCCATTTTCGATCTCCTTGCTCAAAGCTTCATTCACAAAACTGCTTTGGGGGATTGTTCCTTGGTATGTGACTACTCCAATGGTCCAATTAGTTTTTGTTTTAGTGCTTTATTCATTGCAAATTTTTGCTGCTTAGGTGACCCTGTTCTTGAGCTTGCATGTCAAATTTATATGGTCAAAAGTAGTTTTTATGCATGATAATGCCTCTAGGCACTTGTAGGAGTAGTTACTATCAATTTTGTTGAGTTTGGTTCACTTTTATTTTTGATGTTACTAAAAATTTCAAAAAAATTCAGAAAAAGATGAAGAGATTTTTGAGGGGCTCATCGAGCCGAAGCTCGTAGGATAAACAGAGTGAAGAGAATAAGAAACCCAAGTATAATCTCCCTCGCACCATGGAGGTTCGGCTGTGTGAATGGCCTCGTGATGATTTCTTGAGAGCAGCCGGGATTTATGATGATTTCTATGAATTGGCTGAGAATGCAGGCCTCACCGCCTTCCTCCACGACCAACGCGAATAGTATCTCTTACTCACCAATATCTTTGTGCAAAACTTCCATTTCCATGCTAGGAGCTCACCACCTACGGTGGAATTTTATTTATATGATGAGCATAAGAAGATGTCACTTCGTGATTTTTGTCGGGTTTGTTTGATACCTTTTGAGGGCAGTGTAGAGGAACCACATCGTGATGATGTGGAAGGGTTTATTGATACAATTGTTGTAGGGGAAATGAGGAAAGTTTTTGATGCAAGAATTACTAGCATACATTTTCCTGTTTTACGTTACTTCGCAATATTTGCTAGTAGATGCTTAATTGGTCGCGGAAACTGTGGCAACCTTAGTGCCCCTGATATTGTTTTTTTGTGCCATGCCTTGTTCCGTGATGACACGTTTAGTATGGGTGCTATTGTTGCAAAGCGGTTAAATCTTAACCGTGCTAAGGGCCCCATTTTGGGAGTTATCTTTGCCTCGCGCCTCGCTGCATATTTTAACATACCTATTAGGTATTATGATAAAGAAGAAAAGTTGTTGCCTCCTATTTTTCTAGACTATAAGAGTATGGCAGCACATGATTTTATCGTTAAGAATAAGGAAAAGATGCTTAAGTACAAGCTGATATTTGATAAAAATCACCCTGAGACTATTACTTTGCCTGCTCCTTCTTTGTTTGACTTATCTGCAGGCAAGTACCTTGTTCCGCCGGAGGCAATTCACGCCTACCGAAACCCCACACCAGCTACAGAGCCAGAGCCGGAATCACAATTTGATCCTCACATGCAGTCGATTTATCGGTGGAATCCGGAAGAGATCGCCAACCAGTGGCACCAGGGGGATCTTCTCAGTACGACCCCAATTATAACTTTGGATATCCGCCAGGCCAGCCGTGGCCATAGACCAACTTAGGCGAAAAGCCTAAGCTTGGGGGAGTACGTACCTCTCACCGACATTACATTCATGTTCACGCACTCATGCTAGTTGTTGGTGCTCATACTTTTTCATTGTAATATCCATGCTAGTTTATTTTCCTTTTTATGCTTTCTTCTTGTGTGTTTGATAAACCTTAGAAAAACAAAAAAATTAGTTGTAGCTTTTAGCTAGTTTACTTTTCGTGCCTGTAGTGGTAGTAATTAAAAAGAAAACCCAAAAAGATTTCTCGTTCTTGTTTTGCTTGTTGGGAGCTTTCCTGTGTAAATAGTTTTTTTTTCTTTCCGTGTTCTTTGGGGGTTGAGAGGAGAAGACCATAATGAAAATGTTGAGTGACTCTTATATGCATTATTGTTGATCTAACAAAGAGCCCATATTACCTTGTCTTCTCTCTTGAATTGAATGCTTGCAGAATCCAGCTTAGTCCAATGCACGTGCACTATTATTATTATCCACACTATTCGGTCATGCAAGTGAAAGGCAATAATGATGATTATATGATGAACTTATTGAGATGAGAAAAGCTGGTATGAACTCGACCTCTCTTTTTTTTATAAATATGATTAGTTCATCGTTCCTGATTCAGCCAGTTATGAATAAACATGTTTGCAATGACAATTAGAGATTGTAGTTGCTTATGACATGCTTAATTAGCTAGGAGTTTATAATGGTTTACCTTGCGTGCCAACATGCTATTAAAATGGTTGTGATGTGGTATGATAGGGTGGTATTCTCTTTTGAACGATTCGAGTGGCTTGACTTGGCACATGTTCACGCATGTAGTTGAAACAAAATCAACATAGCCTCTACGATATTTATGTTCATGGTGCATTATATCCTACTCATGCTTGCATTCGGTGTTGATTAATTTTAATGCATGTTCATGACTGTTGTCGCTCTCTAGCTGGTCGCTTCCCAGTCTTTTCTAGCCTTCACTTGTACTAAGCGGGAATACTGCTTGTGCATCCAATTCCATAAACCCCAAAGTTGTTCCATATGAGTCCACCATACCTACCTATATACGGTATCTACCTGTCGTTCCAAGTAAATTTGTATGTGCCAAACTCTAAACCTTCAAATAAATATTCTGTTTTGTATGCTCGAATAGCTCATGTATCAACTAGGGCTGTCTGTATCTTCCATGCTAGGCGGATTATTCTCAAGAGGAGTGGACTCCGCTCCTCACTCACGAGAAAATGGCTGGTCACCGTGATGCCCAGTCCCATGCTTTATGCAAATCAAATCAAAATAACTGCAAACAAAACTCCCCCGGGACTCTTGTTAGTTGGAGGCACTCATTGTTTCGAGCAAGTCATGGATTGATGCTTGTTGGTGGAGGGGGGTATAAACTTTACCATTTTATTTGAGAACCGCCTATAATGTGTGTAGCATGGAAGATATCGAGATCTCTCGGTTGTTATGTTGACAATGAAAGTATACCGCTCAAAATATTATTCATATCTATTTCAAAACCGAGCTCTGGCACCTCTACAAATCCCTGCTCCCCTCTGCGAAGGGCCTATCCATTTACTTTTATGTTGAGTTATCATCCTCTTATTAAAAAGCACTAGTTGGAGAGCACCGCTGTCATTTGCATCCATTACTATTAGTTTACACTAAGTATGACTTGACTGGATCTCTTTTACTATGAATTACAATGTCTAGTCAGTTCTTGATCTTTAAAGGTGCTCTGCATTTATGTTTTGCGGTCTCAAAGGGCTAGCGAGATACCATCTTGTCATATCATATCATGATTATTTTGAGAAAGTGTTGTCATCCGAGATTTGTTATTATTGCTCGCTAGCTGATTATGTCATTGATATGAGTAAACATGAGACCTAAGTGTTATTGTGAATATGGTTAGTTCATAATCTTTGCTGAAAACCTTAATGCTGACTTTACATATTTACAACAACAAGAGCAAACAGAGTTTGTAAAAGTTTTTCTTTATCACTTTCAGTTTATCAACTGAATTGCTTGAGGACAAGCAAACGTTTAAGCTTGGGGGAGTTGATACGTCTCCGACGTATCTACTTTTCCAAAAACTTTTTCCCTTGTTTTGGACTCTAACTTGCATGATTTGAATGGAACCAACCCGGACTGGCGCTGTTTTCAGCAGAACTGCCATGGTGTTATTTTTGTGCAGAAATAAAAGTTCTCGGAATGACCTGAAAATCAACAGAGAATTATTTTGGAATATATAAAAAAATACTGGAAGAAAGATCCACGTCAGGGGGCTCACACCCAGTCCACGAGGGTGGGGGGCGCGCCCTACCCCCCTGGGCGCGCCCCCTGCCTCGTGGGCCCCCTGACGCTCCACCGACCTCAACCTTGACTTCATATATTCACTTTCGGGGAGAAAAAAATTAGAGAGAAGGATTCATCGCGTTTTACGATACGGAGCCCCCGTCAAGCCCTAAACTCTCTCGGGAGGGCTGATTTGGAGTCCGTTCGGGGCTCCGGAGAGGGGAATCCGTCGCCATCGTCATCATCAACCTTCCTCCATTACCAATTTCATGATGCTCACCGCCGTGCGTGAGTAATTCCATCGTAGGCTTGCTGGACGGTGATGGGTTGGATGAGATTTATCATGTAATTGAGTTAGTTTTGTTAGGGTTTGATCCCTAGTATCCACTATGTTCTGAGATTGATGTTGCTATGACTTTGCTATGCTTAATGCTTGTCACTAGGGCCCGAGTGCCATGATTTCAGATCTGAACCTATTATGTTTTCATCAATATATGAGAATTCTTGATCCTATCTTGCAAGTCTATAGTCACCTATTATGTGTTATGATTCGTTAACCCTGAAGTGACAATAATCGGGATACTTACCGTTGATGACCGTAGTTCGAGGAGTTCATGTATTCACTATGTGTTAATGCTTTGGTCCGGTACTCTATTAAAAGGATGCCTTAATATCCCTTAGTTTCCAATAGGACCCCGCTGCCACGGGAGGGTAGGACAAAAGATGTCATGCAAGTTCTTTTCCATAAGCACGTATGACTGTATTCAGAATACATGCCTACATTACATTGATTGGAGCTAGTTCTGTGTCACCTTAGGTTATGACTATTACATGATCGATCGCATCCGGCATAATTCTCCATCACCGATCCAATGCCTACGAGCTTTTTCTATATTGTTCTTCGCTTATTTACTTTTCCGTTGCTACTGTTACAGTCACTACAAAACCCAAAAATATTACTTTTTCCACCTTTACCTTTTGCCACCGTTACCACTATTGTCATATTACTTTGCTACTAAACACTTTGCTGCAGATATTAAGTTATCCAGGTGTGGTTGAACTGACAACTCAGCTGCTAATACTTGAGAATATTCTTTGGCTCCCATTGTGTCGAATCAATAAATTTGGGTTGAATACTCTACCCTCAAAAACTATTGCGATCCCCTACACTTGTGGGTTATCATGCATCTAGTGTATTAAGTTCATGGGGAAACATAGTAATGCAATAAGAACGATGACATGATGTAGACGGCTGGAATTTAGATTGGATCTCGTGGTTCTGGAACTTGCGGTGGCTGGAATTGTGTTTCATCGACTCCCCTGGGGTTTCTGAAATATTTGGATATTTATAGGGCGAAGAGGCGGTGCGGGAGGCCAACGAGGTGGGCACAACCCACCCGGACGTGCCCTGGTGGGTTGTGCTCCCCTCGGAGCCCCCCTCTGGCACTTCTTTGGCCCATCAGGTGTCTTATGGTCCAGAAAAATTCTCCAAAAAGTTTTGTTGCATTTGGTATTGATTTTCTGCGAAGTAAAAAAACAAGAAAAAAAACAGCAACTGACATTGGGCACTATGTCAATAGGTTAGTCCCAAAAAATGATATAAAGTTGCTATAAAATGGTTGTAAAATATCCAAGAATGATAATATAACAACATGGAATAATCAAAAATTATAGATACGGTTGAGACATATCAATGCGCAGATGCATTTCACCGACATGATGACGGAAGAGCGGGAGACGACGTTACGACAAGCATCGGAGGACCGAAGGGACAACTATTGACTCCTCGACGAACACTGGCTTGCGGAGGAACAAATCACCGGCGATCAGGAGAACGACAATGTCGTCATGGTTATCGTAGCATGCAGTCTGGGATTCCTGGACGAGCAGCGGGCGGTCTGGGATTCCTAGACGAGCAGCGGGCGTTGCTTCTGTCCTACCGCGGTGCTCACGAGATCCGCCGTGATTGAAGGCGGCTGTGCGTCCCGCGGGCGGAGAAAGAAGCTTTGTTTGCGGGCATCGATGCAACCACGAAGGAATTTGACGACGAGATCGAGGACGCCACCAACGCAACTACCGTTCGTGCCCCGCCGCCACGATGACTAGGCTGACATGTCCACGACTGCCGTCATCGATAGCAAGGAACCGTGGAACATGGGCGACCATTGTCGCTTGGGTCGTTGGAAGGCCCACCGCCTTGCCGGGCCTCACAACCTGTGAGCCTGTCCACAACTTCGCGGAGGCGAAGGCCATTATTCCCCCCTTCTGCTGAAGTTTCATTTCCCGGGGTTCACGACTGTCGGGTGAGCTTTCTGCTGGACACAGGGAAGACATGTTGTGGGAAAGGGGCCCTGTCGCGGTCGACGATCATTTAGACTAGGTTAGTCCGCTAAGGTTTAGTTGAAATGTGTCAAAAATCTAATGAATGTGCTCCAATATAGATGAAAAACATCTGGTTTGCATGTAATTCACCGGGGTTGTTAAAATCTTCTTTGAAATGTATGCCGACATGGTTGGATGGTCGGCTCCCGTATCACTGTCCGTAAAAGTGACCGTACGCGTCCACGGACGAATACAATATCTGTTTTAGCAACCAGCGTTGGAGACGCCCCGTGTATTAATATGTTCGAGATATTGGTGTTGAGGTAGCAAGACTTCTCTTGCTTAGGGGTTTCATGTTGTTTGTTTCAGATATCCAGTTTAAGATATGAATTTCATCAATACATGTCTTTTGTTTATGTCTTTGATGTATTTGTCCCCTTCGTATTTTGTGCTTAATTAATTTTTGATCATATAAGTTTTATGTCGCAAAACTTACATTGTTGGATTCATCTTCGAAACAAGATTTCCAATACTACTATTTTCGTGATATTTAACTTATTTTCTGTTAACGAAAGATTAAAGTTCGACCCAAAATATGAGTGGCTAATAAAGCCGGATGTAGTAGTACTAGATGAACCAAACCACTTGTCTTTAGGGCATCTCCAATGGTTGTAAGATAATTGTTGATAGATTTTGCCACATAAGATTTTTGATGATGTGTCATACAATAAATGAGGAAAAAGAAAAATGTTGTATGTACATGAACCAACACCCTTTGTACAAGCTCCAATATAGAATAAGAGAACACCTTATTTATTATGTCACATTCTATTGGGCAAACTATATACAACCCATTGAAGTTGTTGTATGTTAAGGTGTTGGAGATGCCCTTATATGTGTTGTCGCCCACGTGTCAGCGGACCAGGACATCCACAGACCACAGCCAACGCTTCGCATCGCCAGTTCGCCACCACCATCTGGGTCCCTGAGGACGCACGCGCCCACATGTCAGTGAGCGGGACCAAAAACGGATAACTCCGTTCTCTCCGTCGGAAACAGAATGGCCGCCGTCAGTCCCTCTACAGCCAGCCCCCCTCTCTCCCGCTCCGAGCGCGGTCCCACGAGGGCGCCCCACATGTCAGTGACAGCGAAACAAGCCAGATGGCGCCTGCCAGCGTACTTGCACAGCACCGCCGCATCCGCACCGCACTGGCCTCTTCCCCTCCCACGCTTCCTTTTCCCGCTTTTCGCTTCCGCTCCTCCTCCTCGCCGCCCCCGCCTCCGTCCCGCCCGCTAGGGTTTCCGCCTCGGCCGCCGACGACGAAGGCCAGCGGGTGCACGCCGCCTCAGTGCCGGTGAGCTCTCTCGTATAACCCGTACCGCGTGCTGCTAGCTTGCTGGGGCTGGTCGTGTCCGTTTCCGCTTCGGGTGTACGGTGTACGTACGGCGCAGCGAGGGTTTTGTCCCGCGGTGGCGTGCTCCGATCATGTGCGACGGGGGTTCGGTGCCGGCGAGCGAGCTCTCTCGCCCGGCTCGAACCCCTTGTCCGCGCTGCTTTGCCGTACGGTTTTCTGCTCGCTGGCTGGAGGCAGGGGTTTTTGGGGTTTCTGCATTCGGTGCTGTAGAGAAGGTTTGGTTTCGCGGTGGTGCGGTCGGATCGTGTGCCCCGGGGTTGGGGGAGTTTCCGCGGATCGGTGTCGAACGATCTAGGGTTTCGTGCTCTGCTTGGGTGGCCGTAGCGTAGCCTGGGCCCGTTGTGCTGGTTCGGCTTGCCCGTTGGGGTGAAATGGAGGTGCATTTGTGATCAAGGGACTCCTTTTGCCGCTCGCTTGGCATTGTTTTATTGGGCTTATGAGAGAGAGGCGAATTGGGCTGTCAATTTTGCAATAACAAAGCCATGGCTCAATGTTTGCTCAAACAAATAAAGCTGAATGTTCGGTGTGCTGTGCTTTGCTGGTTGGCTGGTTCGATCCATGAGTTCGTTCTTGGGGTTTGTAGGAATAGAGGAAATGGGGGTGTGAAGAGTTTAGCTCTGCGTAGGCTCAGATTGATAGCATGCGGTTTAGCTAGCCACGGATAGGCGAGTTACACATGTTCGAATTGCCCTGGATTGGCGGTTACAATTATTGCAATTGCTTGTGTAGTTGCATAGCTAACTAAATGGACTTGTTGCAAATACCACGATCTTGTTTCTGTCATCGCACTGTTTGGGGGGTTTTGGGATGGGATTTTGCCCTGTGTTTGTTTGGGGTATAGCCTTTCACTTGTTTCCCAATGGTTTTGAAATGATGCAGCATTAGCAGGTTTTGGAGCAAGTTCTGTTTTACTTTTAATGGATGGATCGGAATTTTTTACTGTGGTTGTTAGGGATAGGCAAATGGGTCTGTCAATTTTGCAATGACCAATTCATAGCTGAATGTTTGGTGTGCTTTGCTGGTTGGCTGGTTTGATGCATGTGTTTGTTACTTTGTTCCATGTTTTTGTGTAGTTACATGGCTAACTAAATGGGCTTGCTGCAAATACCATGATCTTGTATTTCTGCTATCGCGCTGTTTGGGGGTTGTGCCTATGCTTGTTCGGGTATAGCTTTTCACTTGTTTCCCAATGGTTTTGAAATGATGCAACATTAGCAGGTTTTGGAGTTAATGAACTAAGTTCTGTTTTACTTTTAACGGATGGATCAGAACTACTGTTCAAAGGTCAATTTTTATTACCAAGCGATGCTAATAGATGATTCGGAATGTTGGAACTGTTGGTTGCATGGGTTGCCTTGTATGTTCAGAAGCTAATTTCCTAATTATGGTGATGAACTGATCGTGAGATGTTTCAGTTGTAGATCGCACCAGTGCCCGTCTTTCAGAGTGACTGCATTCGATGGATCTTGAGGCAAACTCTGAGCTCATATTTGGAGAGGAATTCTGCTTTCCTGCTAACGCAACTTACTATCCGACTCCATATGGTCCAACTGGTAATAGTTGATGACTTCTTAATTAAGTGATTAGTCTTGCTGGTTGAGTTGCATAGTTAATTACTTAATGTATCACCTGACTTTATTCTCTTGGTTGCAGGAATTACTCTGCCTGCTGAGTTGTATGAGCACCAGGCAATTTGGAGATGTGGTGATCAAGATCTACATTACTTGGTTAGTACTGCAGAAGTGCAGAATGCTAGTTTCGTTCTTGATTCAATTGTTCTCCAATGTGTTTGATTAGGTATGTACTTGTCCCTCGACAGGGCCAACAGGCTGAAGGCACATCATACTCGTATTATGTTGTCCCTGACTATGGGATTGCACATTCTCCCCGTGGCCCTTACCCTTCAGAACATTGTACCATAGCTGATGGCAGGTTTGCTAGATCCCGAGAGTATCTTGCTAAGACTGCTGACATCGCATGCCACCAACCAGTTCCTATACCCCACTATGATGTTCTTCCACCTGCTGCACAGTGGGGCCCAGCTAGCACGTCGCAAACTCTTACGTTCAATGATAGTCTGTTCATCCCCACTGATCAAGGCCAAAGTTTCCCTGTTGTTCCAAAAAAGGGTATTACATGGAATCCGTCTCTACAATCAACTAGTGTTTCTTCAAAGAAATTCGAAAACCATGCTATGCTATCAACAGTACAACTGCATAGTACAGATTCATGGAAGCAAAATCTAGCAGCTGGAAGTCGAACTATGGTACCTGCTAAACTTCGCCGTGCTCTACAGGTATGCCAAATGCCCTCACACTTGTAATTGTTGAGTTATCCTTCTATTTATGTTAGTGTTAAACTTAAATAGCCAGGTCCTGTTAACGCCCTTATGCCTGTCATTCCATGTTGTAAGTACAACTGTACAAGCTAGTGGTTTTCTTTGGCCCTTCTATAGTAAACATTTATAAGAAGAGGTTACATAATATATTTGTAGTTGCAAGTCAAGTGTTGATAATTTTTACATTTATGACGGTAAATGCAGAAGAAATGTGCTTACTACCGGATGCATGTATTACTCATGCCCCGGTTGGACATTCTGATGCCATGACCATATCTTCCAAACCTCCGTTTCCATGTGCAAAAAAAAAGCCATCTTATAATTTTCCATGCTTTGATGACAAATCTCCTTATGGTTAGGCATCACGGCACTCTCTACATGGGGGAGTTCCTCCTGTCAAGTCCTCGCCGCAGACTAATCCATCATACAACTATAATGCTTCACATGTTGGATCAGACCTCCGTAAGATGGCCATGGCTGAGAAATTCCAACCAAGCTCAAAGCCAAGAAGCCATGTAAATGGTTTAACTGGAAAGTTGAGTTCAGTGTGTTGGCCGAACTTAAGTAAAGAAAAACAGCCAAGAGGTTCGACGTCGTCAGAAATAGTTGCCACATCCTATACATCAAAGCTGCATATTGGCAATCCAGAGGGGAAAATCATCATTAAGACTGATCAATATAACAGAGACGATTTCGAGGTGGTGTATCCCAATGCAAAATTCTTTGTTATCAAGTCTTGGGGCGAGGCAAATGTTCACAAATCCATCAAATATGGTGTCTGGTCGAGTGGTCTTCAGGGAAACAAGAAGCTGGATAGTGCATTTAGAGATGCTCAAATGATAGCTGCAAGCAGTTCTACCTTGTGTCCAGTTTTTCTGTTCTTTTCGGTGAGTTTATGTTAATTTAAGGTGTATGGCCTGTTCTATTCTATTTCCTGTTTTTGATCTTGAATGCTGAACCTAAATCATTGTCCTAACAGGTCAATGAAAGTAACCATTTCTGTGGTGTTGCTGAGATGGTTGGTCCTGTTGATTTTCAAAAAGACATGGACTTTTGGAGCATGGATAGGTGGGTTGGAAGCTTTCCTGTGAGGTGGCACATTATAAAGAATATACCAAACGTCGCCTTGAAATGTATCTTGCTGCGGAACAATGAAGATAAGCCTGTCACCTCCAGCAAAAATACACAAGAGGCACGTTTCTGAGATATCTCACTAGTTTTCTTGCACAGAAAACAGCTGTAACTTAATAATGATTATTCACTCTGCATGTCTGTACATGTTTGTGTTGGTCTAATGTAGAGTTTGTTGTTTGCTTGCTACTCCCTCCGTACCAAAATAATTGAAGTTCTTGTCTTAAGTCAAGCTTTTTAAAGTTTTGACCAAGTTTAGAAAAATCTGCTAAGCTCTAGAATATCAAATGTATATATAATATGAAAATATATGTCATAATGAATCTAATGAAGCAACTTCGGTGTTGTAAATGTTGATATATTTTTACATAGACTTGATCAAACTTAATGAAGTTTGATTTGGGTCAAACTTGGAGCTTCAATTATTTCGGAACGGAGGGGGTATTTCGGTACTGGCCCTGCACGCTGCTTTCACAAACAAACAGAAAATGAAAGCATGATGCTGAATCAATATGACTGGATAGCTTCGTTTCTTGGATGATGTATTCATCAATGAGAATTCATGCATAGCTTTGTTTTAAGCTTGGGGCGTATCTTTTACTGCCATTTCCCTTGATCTCACTCTGCAACCTCCCACTGTTTTACTTGCAGGTACACTATGTTCCCGGAACTAGTATGCTCAGGATCTTCAAAGGTTCAAAAACAAATGGATGTCTGCTTGATTGCTTCACAATGTATGAGGCGGAAGAAGCAAGAGGCAGAAAATGCAGGATGTCCAAGCTTAGGCGTGATGCTCCACGTTTCATACCTGTCCCTAAGCTGTCTCTGCGCCATGCCTACGTTCCTCGGCAGCCCAAAGCTGACAGAATACTGATGGACAGAATTATCAGGGAGACGCACGATCTGGCAGGCAAGGGAATGCAGCAGAGCTCATGGGAAGAATCTGGGAACCTGGCTAGATATTCTGCCACGGCATCTGCACAGAAAGAAAACCGTAGCTATGGAAAACCGGCTCGTGAGGATGTGGTGAAAGCTATAATATACCAGCAGCCCCTAGCTTCAAACATGCCGGCTGCTCCGGCTGGAGGACAACTAACCTGGGAGAAGGTTGAAGTCGGGCCAGTTGAAAAAGACCGCCCACAAACTGCTGCCAACATCTCATCAAAAGCACCTGAAGAGAATCCAACTGAAGTTAACAATGCCTTGGTGCACAGTGCATCATCATCAACTCCAGAGACGATTTATGAAGAAAAGAAGATCATTGGGGAACACTGTGCTCGAGCAGTCAGTCCTCCTATGAGTGAAGCCTGCTCAAGTTGCTTGATTGGTGATGTTCTGCGCATTGGTTCGATGCTGGTCCCGATGAAGATGCCCAACTAAAAGATTCGAAAACCTTCCTCCTGTCAGCCGGAGCCGTGGTCTTGCTCGTTGATAGGAGGGTTCTCTTTTGGGTTCTGACTTGCTTGGTAACCGTGGGAGTAAACGTTCTTCAGCTTAATATAAGTAGGGCAGCCTGGATTTTAGGCTCAGGGACAGAGGCTTTCATGCTTTTCAGGATCCTTTTTTGGGCCTACAGTCTACCGACTATCTGGAAAGGAAATATGCAAGTAGTGATGCGTTAAATTAAACATCTTGGTAACGATGCACGAACTTTCTGTTGCTCATTGAGGTTTTCCCCAGTAAATTTATTTCAACTTTGTCCGACCCGTTTTTTCTACTCGATTCCATCAAATATCTAGTATCCTTGAGTCCTGTTGGGTTGTGTGTGCATGCATCATGGAGCTAGCTGTCAGTGAGAACTTGGATTAGGTTGGTTGGTGGTGCATTTTGTACAATATTAAGCCTGCATGCTCTAGGAAGGTAGTGTCAACCACCTAACCTAAAGATGCAGCATTCTCTTTTCTTGTGCTGGTGACTATCATCGTCTTTGGTCGAACCACCGCTCATGAATGAGAAAACAATGCTAGCATCTGGCAGGTTTTCATTATCTATGCATCTCTGTGCTGTGCGTACGCATCTATCCAACCTTGTACTACAACTTAACCTGGGTTAAACAACCACACAAAAGCTGAAACCATCCATCAAGTGCCAACCACTCTTGTAGCACCAATTACCAAACCTGGTTCCCATTTGCAGGCACGAACAACAGAGCGTTCATTAGGTGCTAACGAACTGGACTGAGATAGATGGATCGATGATCCATCCGGCAATGCCGTTGGGACGTTGCTTTACAGGTCAATGAATTATCTGGTCAGGTTCTCTTTGTTTTGAGTCGTATTGTATCCGGGCGTGAAAGCGCTCAAGGCTGTCACGCTTTTCCTACTACTGATCTGCTTTGCTCACTGCCACCAACTGCTACCACCATCGCCATGATGCGGTAATATGTTACTGGTACTGGCTTTTCGGCAACCTCATCATGACCTTTTTTTTCCACGTAAATAATGTCAGCTGACGCCTGTGCATGGTTGAGGAGCTTTCAGTTGTTCATACGCCCCGTGCTGCACACACACACACACACACACGAGAGAGAGAGAGAGAGAGAGAGAGAGAGAGAGAGAGAGAGAGAGAGAGAGGAAGCTGCACACCACAGCACATGCCAACATTCTAGCTTTTCTGTCGAGGGTTGGCAACATACTTGTTCCTTTATCAGCACTGCAATCATTTCCTTTCTTTTTCCGAGTTGCCAGATCCGATAATAAGCCGCCGACAAACGAGGCAGAAAATTTTGGCACACCAGGAAATCGTTAAACATGGCCTCCTTCCCAATTTTGCTCTTCAGATGGTGTGCCACGGGTAGCTCCCCTGCACTGCACTGCGCGGGCGTCGCGTGCGCTCAAGGTCATCGATCGACAATAGTCTCTCTCACCTCGTCCTCCACACCGGACGTACGGCCGGGCGCTTCCTCTGCCGCGGTTGCACGCTACCGACCTGCCGGTGCGCCGTCGCGGTCGCGGCCGCGGCTTCGCAAAGGGAGCCGACGGAGGAAGAAAGCCAACAACATCCCACCAAACACGAACGACCTCACTTGGCCTCCTTGACCACCACCGCCGATCCACCAGACACCGGCGTTCTTCCATACGTCAATGACAAGTGACGACAACGACTAAAGCGCGCCCTTTGTGTGCGTTCCACTTTCCGCTGAACCGACGATGCCACTCGCACTCGCTCGGCGGTGGTCACTGCAGTGCGCTCGTACAAAGAAAGGCAACGGACGCCTGTGGATCATAATTCTCCCGTCACCTCTTTCAACAGAAACGGTACCCCCGTCGACTCTGAATCACAATTCTCCCGTCACCTTTATATTTAGAAAAATACATGTACAACTATTCAACTCTAGTGAAAAAAAAGGATCACTGAGTCCAACCTCATATTTTTTTTCTTTATTTCAATGGCAACGATGGCACACACAGCTATTTATATTTAGAAAAATACATATACGACTTTATGTGATGCAACAAAACATCTATTACAAATCCTCGCAACATACTACTATGATATACAAAGAAAAAAAAGACCATGGCCCCCGCGTGCCCCCGCGTCGCTCTCCCGGGACGACACGTGCGGCGCCTCCGCCTCCACCTCAGGGACCCCTCCTCCCCGTCCCTCTTCCCAGCCGGAGTCGGCGGGCAAGGCCTCGTGCGGCTACTGGCGGCGGCGGGGTCGTCTTCATCCACCCTCAGTTACCCTAGGGCTTCTTCAACCCTTGCTAGATGTGACGTCACCGAGCATTAGTACTCCACTGCCACTAGTCTGCTCGTCGGCCTGGGGCGGGGTGGACGAGGGTAGGAGGTCCAAGGGCCATCTCGTCCTTCTCTTGGACAGGGAGAGCAACTCGGTGCTGCCCCTGACCAGATCTGGGGTAGGGCCTGGGTCGCCATCCCGGGTAGGGGTGGCCGCGGCCATGCTCGTCGGGAGCTGACAGTGCTCGGCGAGGAAGGGGGCACTCGGTGGTGCAGCGACGTGGATCAGTCCCAATCCGGCATTTGGCTGAGTTGATCCAGAGTGTAATCTATGGACGGCTTGATGTAGATGTTAGAATTGTGTCGAATATTTTGTACAAGGTAGGTTATAGTTGGACCATGAGTCGTACGGTGTGTAGATAGGATAGAGAGTCGTGTCCTAATAGGACACTACTATCCTAGGCCTCTTATATAATGAGAGGGTAGACACACGATATAACCTATGCCAACATAATAGCACATGCACGAGGGGGAGCCGGCGGCGTGTGCCAGCACCCGAACGGCTGGGGTGCGATATTGTAGCGGTGTCATGGGAAGGAGCGCTCGTAGTCAAGCCCCGGGGATGTAGCCATATCGGTGAACCTTGTTAACAAATCTCGGTGCCATGCTTGTATGATTGCTTGGTCTTCGATAGATTGACTGTGCGTCTCAGATTTATTCTAACAGTAGATGGCATGGATGTGCAGCAACATCAATGGATCTTCTGGCCAAATCGGTAGTCTTTGGTGGTGAAACATCTGTGGCCACTATCCCATCTAAAGGGTGCAGGTGACCCATCGACCTGCTTCGTCCTGATATGGCGGTTCTCGCTCGGGCCTATAGGTGATGGTGTGGTCACGTGCTACTAGGTGATTACTAAGATGGGACCAAGGATCGCGGGTCTTTAGATTCAAGCAACGACGAGTATGTTCTACTGCCTAATACTGTTGCCACGAACAAGGAGGGGAGAGCAGGTGGACGGCACGGGACTGCCAGAGCATCTTGAATTGGGATTTAGGGTTGCTTACAACTTTCCTCCTTTAATCTCCATTGCAAAATGTGGCAGCGACCTTTGTTGTTCAGAGCTATTAGTGACGGCCGGCTCTTGTCGTGGCTCGACTGCTGCTTGTGCGAGCATGATATTCATTGTGTGGCATCTCACGTCATACCGTGCTATGCATGTAGTTGTCGGGATCATGGAAGGTGGTGGCGACTGGATGATTTGATTTGGTGATGCTTCTCAAGTATCGGTCTCGAGCTCCGGGGTGAAAACCCAAGGTTTGGCCCTTATTGGCCATATCTGGAAATGGCGATGTTTCTTATTACTTTGTTGAAGGCATTGTTGAACTGTTTCTTCAAGGTGCAAAGCCATGATCTGGCCTTCGGTGGTTAGATCCAGCAATGGTGACGCTTGATCTCCGTTCCCTTCCTGAAGGCGTTGTTGTTGGACAATCCTTCTCGCTGTACTGGCGATGTCAAGAGATGGTTGGTGAGGATATGTTTGTTGTTGTAGATTGTTGATCATTGTTTTGATTGCTTAAGAGATTTTGTTTTAAAATTTACTCCACCAAAGCATGGCTTCGGTCTTGTTGACTTTGCAAGTTGCCAATGTGATTTTTGTGTGGCCGTGCGGTGTTTGGCTATGTGCATCCTAACTATACAGAGGACGGGTGTGTGTTCATTCTGTTTGTATCCCCTTGATGTTGTATTTGAGCTAATAAAGTCCACTCTTTGTCAAAAAATGACATATAGTTCATATGCTCTTCGTGAACCAACAGAGGCACAAAAACAAGATAAAAAGAGCTTCCCACCTGGAGGCAAGAGATTCTTGTACTAGTTGGAGGAAAAAGAAGAAACACTATCACACGAGTAATCCTCAGGTCATATAGTTAGGTGACGCAAGGGGAGGCTCCATGGCTCGGGTGGAGCAAGGGAGGGTAGCTGGCGGGTATCTCTGCTCATAGTATCCTCGTAGTGTGCCATTGTGCTCGAACAACCCGATAAAGAAGACCTGGGCCGCTGCCTCCTTGTCGCCCTCTGACTTGGATCACTCACCCTTCTCATCCTCGCCGTCTTCCTCGCCTGAGGCATGCATGGAGGATAACTCCCTCAAGGTGCAAAGGACGGCATGTTGTGAGTTGCTAACCCACAAGTACAGGCAATCACAGCAATCTTCGAGGGTAGTATTTCACCCAACTTTATTGATTCAACACAAGGGAAGTCAAAGAATATTTATGAGCCTTTGCAGTTGAGTTGTCAATTTAACCACATCTGAGAAATTATATTTCTGCAGCAAAGTGTTTACTAGCACAGTAGCAATAGTACTAGTAACAGTAATAGTAGCAGTTTGTGATGATTGTAACAGTAGCAACAATGAAAGTAACTTAGCAAAGACCAATATGAGAAAAACGTAGGCATTGGATCAACGATGGATGTTTGTGTTGGATGATATTCATCATATAACGGTCACAACCTAGAGCGATACACAATAGCTCCAATTCATCAATGTAATGTAGGCATGTATTTCGTATATAGTCATACATGCGTATAATAAAAACTTGCATGACATCTTTTGTCCTACCCTCCTGTGGCGGGGTCCATAAGGAAACTAAGGGATATTAAGGCCTCCTTTTAATAGAGAACCAGAACAAATCATTAACATATGGTGAATACATGAACTCTTCAAAATACAATCATCCCTAAAGAGTATCCCAACTATTGTCACTTTGGGGTCTACAGATCAGAACAATAACAAGTGCATATAACTAGCATATAGGAACAAGAACTCAAATATATTCATGAAAACATAGAGGGTTCAGATCTGAAATCATGGCACTCGGGCCCCATGACAAACATTAAGCATAGCAAAGTCATCACAACATCAATCTCAGAACATAGTGGATACTAGGGATTAAGCCCTAACAAATTGACTCGATTACATGACAAATCTCATCCAATTCCATCACCGTCCAGCAAGCCTACGAAGGAATTACTCACTCCTGATGGTGAGCATCATGGAATTGTTGATGGAGAAGGGTTGATGACGACGACGACGAATTCCGCCATACGAAGAACCAAATGGACTCCAGATCAGCCCTCCCGATGAAGAACGGGAGACGGCGGCGGCTCCGTATCGTAAAACGCGATGATTCCTTCTCTCTGATTTTTTCTCCATGAGACGATACTTATATAATTGGTCTTAGGGTAAACAGAGGCTCGTGGGATCCACTAGCTCACAGGGTGCGCCCCCTGAGCTTGTGGCTCCTGGGTGGCCCCCTCCAGTAGTTCTCTTCGCCAATATTTTTTATATATTCTGGAAATAATCTCCATAAAATTTCAGCCCAATCTGAGAACTTTTATTTTTGTACAAAAATAACACCATTGCAATTCTGACGAAAACAACGTCAATCTGATTAGTTCCATTCAAATCGTGCAAATTAGAGTCCAAAACAAAAGCAGAAGTGTTTGGAAAAGTAGATACGTTTGGGACATATCAACTCTCCCAAGCTTAACTCATTGCTTTTCCTCAAACAATTCAGTTGACAAACTGAAAGTGATAAAGAAAAACTTTTACAAACTCTTTTGTTCTCGTTGTTGTATATATGCTTAACTAGTGTTCAAGTTTTCAGCAAAGATTATGAACTAATCATGTGAAGGATAATACTTAGGTCTCATATTTACTAATGACAATAACATAACCAACTAGTGAGCAATGAGAACATATCTCGGATGCTAATAATTTGTCAAAACAATCATGATATAATATGATAACATGGTATCTCACTAGCCCTTTGTGAGACCGCAACACACATAAATGCTGAGCACCTCTGAAGTTCAAGCAACGACTAAACATTGTAATTCATGGTAGAAGAGATCCAGTCATGTCACACCCGACATTAAGTATACTCAATGAATAGAAATGACAATAGTGCTCTCCAAATTGATGCTTGAATAAGAAGGTGATGACTCAACAATAAAAGTAAATAACATAAAAGTAAAAAAGATAGGCCCTTCGCATAGGGAAGCAGAGATTTGCAGAGGTGTGAGATCTCGAAGCTTAAAACAGAGATGAATACATTTTGAGAGGTGTGCTTTTTCCTGTCAATGTTATAACCGAGGATTTTCAATATCTTCCATGCTCCCAAGCAGAAAGGTAAAGTTTACTCCCCCTCAACCATAAAAACACAAGCCATGGCTAGCCGAATGCTCGGGTGCCCTCCATACAATCAACTTTCCGGGAGAGTTTGTTTCATTATATTTTCCCTTTTTAGATTATAGGACTGAGCATACCAATTACCAGCCTCTCTCGTGTAATGACAAGAGAGTAAACACCCATCGTGAGAATAACCCGCTTAGCATGCACTACAAAAAAAGACACTTCCGTGATGATACGTGTTTGTCACAGCAGGTCACGTTTTCTGTCATGCATGTACATCCATGATGATTTTATGACAGAATCAAGATAGTCACCTGTGCTGTCATAGAAGTGTTTCATGACATTACCAAAATTATCATCACAGAAGTGTCCACTTCCATGACGATAAATGGCGCGTCATGAAAGTGCTTTTGTCAAGGGTGACCGACACGTGGCATCCACCGTAACGATTCGCCGTTAAGCTATCGGGTTCGGTTTCGGATCCGATAACCTGTTAACAGCCAGGACCAATGAGGATTTTCCACGTGTAAAATTCTCATTGGTCGGAGGAAACACGTGTTGGCTCATCTTTAGGACAGATGTCATCCACTCATTGGACAGGAGGCGCCTATGATAGGTCGACACGTGGCACGGCCCAACAGTGGCCCATTCCGGTGAAAAAGGCCACCCCAGTAAAAATTAGCAGGCCGGCCCATATAAGGCCTACTTGTGTTAGGTCCATTTAAGCCCATGGCCCATACGAGATGTGCCAATTTGGCCCATCAACGGCCCGTTAAAGATTTGACACCATTGCAGCCCATCGTCAGTTCGAGCCCGTTAACAGCCCGCTATATATTTGGGCTCAATATCGGCCTGATGTGATTTCGGCCTGTTAACGGCCCATTCAAGGGATGGGTCAATTTTCAGGATGTACATCTTTCGGCCTTTTAGCGACCCATTTAAGTGTTGGGCCAATTTCTGGCCCGGTGTGTTTTCAGCCTGTTGACGGTCCATGAATGAGTTGGGCCATTTGTAGTCGGACCTTAGTTTTGGCCTTTTAGTGACCCGTTTAAGTGTTGGGACAATTCCCGGCCCGGTGTGTCTTTCAGCCTGTTGAGGACCCATAAATGAGTTGGGCCATTTGTAGTCAGACCTAAGTTTTGGCCTTTTAACGGCCCATTCTCTTCATGGTCCAATACCAGCCCAGTTTCTCTTTCGGCCTGCTAAAGGCCCACAACACAGTTGGGCCATTTACTATACGACCTACCTTTTGGCCTCTTAGCGGCACATGCTCTTCATGGTCCAGTACGAGCCCGCTGTCTCTTTCGGCCTGCTAAAGGCAAACAGTATAGTTGGGCCATATGTAGCCCAACCTTAGTAACGGCCTGTTAACGGCCCGTGAAATCAAATGGGCCCACCTGTCGCCCGCTTCGATGTCGGCCTGTTAACGACTCGGGAGGTAAGAGGGCCGACCATTAACTTTCGGCCTGGTAACGACCCATTAACTTAATGGGCCTACTAAAGTTCGTACATGTCTTTAGGCCCAATTAGATAATTTGAGCCCATTACGACGAGCAATTATGCACAGAACCAAAACCGATCAAGCAAAGGTATGGCATACAAGGAAAAACGTTGCACATCCAGCATATACTACAGGAAATTACATCCACTAGGCAATCAAACATTGATGCCAGTGCAAATAAATGAACATAACCTAACGATCTACAACGTCACAATCTGCAACCTCAGCGCGGATGATGCCCATAAGCATGTGGGCAAGTTCTTGCTGCTTTGCTACACTGTCTCTGAAAACATTGATCAGTTGTTGTTGCGCACGAATGTGCACCTCTGATTCCTCCACCATTTCCATCATTGCTTCAGCCATTAATTGGTTCACAAACATAAATTTTTTCTGTTGCATTCGAGACAGAGGAAACTGAACAGATTCAGATGGCGATTTTGGCAGGCTTGTATTATTGATAGTGGAGAGTGTCTCGACCACTGCATCATAACATAAATTAGGAGGGGAACCGAACAAATTAATCATGAGTTATTGCCATATTACCTGGCCTAGATTTATTGGAAAGAAACAATGGGGTTGCCTTGCTGTTTTCAGAGTTTGTCTTCTTATCTTCAGCAGCCTGCACCAAATTAACACACTAGCATTGATATCATTGGCTAGGTCAGATAATAGGAAAGCAACGTTGACACAAAGAACGTTTGGGGAACTAGCCTACATCAAATTAACACAATATGGCACAACTATCACCAGCCAGGTAAGGTAATACGAAAGCAACATTGACAAAATGAATGAATGGGCAACCAGAGCAGCACTAAAATTCAGTAATGTGCATGATATGAGATAGTACACTCATGCAGCTCAGTATGCAAAACTACAAGGCAGTTTTCCTTACAAAAATCAACATTGGCGCCTTTAACATTTTGCTACAACTAATTTTAGATCAGATAAAGGTTGGATTCACGCAGATTAACAAAATACATGATGATGTAAAAATATAGTGATATACAATAGGTAGTTACATCAGCATTGGAGCATAGAGAATTCCCGCAAGATATTTTTCTCGAATACGATCCCAATGGAGGAAGTCTTCTATTGTTTAACCTTATTTTCTAAAAGAGATATGTGTAAGAAACATGTAGAAAATATGATCAGAATGCTATAAAATTTCATGATGCGAGGATACACACACACTTCTTAGAATGGAGTTGACATATTTTTGCTGGACTGGAGCGGACTAGTTCTTTGGTGACTGGAATCTG
The DNA here is from genome assembly GCF_003073215.2 of Triticum urartu. NCBI lineage: Eukaryota > Viridiplantae > Streptophyta > Magnoliopsida > Poales > Poaceae > Triticum > Triticum urartu. The sequence goes on from NC_053022.1 coordinate 114,260,101, forward strand.
CTTATAATCAGTGGGAGTTGGGTTTCTCTGTGCTGGAGCAGTATCTGTGAAAACTGGAGTTGGTTTATTATCTCCTGGCGTTTAGATCTTTTGCAAAGACCTGGTTTGTAACCCTTCAGATTCTAACATAGACGTATTCCCCTTGCATGCTTTATATAGAAGAATGGTGCTTCAATTATAAAACATGCTACAACAGAGATGGAATAGGTACCGAAGAATAGAAAGGCATGACATATTGACATGTATTCCCTCTATTCGGAAATAAATGGATGGTTCTAGGCATATTTCAGTTCTAGGTACATTCAGTTTTATCCATTTCCGCGACTTGTAATCCGGGCGAAGGGAGTATGATGTAAGAGCTAGGGATACGACAGGACAACAGTGTAAAAAACACTACTTGAATGTAAAATTGTATGCTAGCGGAATACATACAGAAAAACACTAAGGCAACATATGCGTGTATGATTGGGAAACTAAGATGGCATTGCAAGAGACCACTAGAACATCACTTCAATGTAAAAAACATGGTATGAAAGACAGATGAAGTACATACTGATGAATAACAATGCATAAGATATTGAGAAGCATGATGTCCAAACTAAGCAGATGGCATTGCGATAGAGTAGAATGACAGTACTTGAATTTGAAAACATGTTATCATGAATGGAATAGATACTGAAAAACAGGAAGGCATGCCATATTTACATGCATGATCAGCAGGCTAAGCACAAGGCATTGCAACAGAGTAGATGCACTCCAGGACATTATATGCATGATGTACCCATATCAAGGGCCAAGTTAGAGCAAGGACCTTATGGGGTGAATAGGATTCATCATCTTTCTGCAAGTCTTGTGAAGAACTGCCTTTACATGTTCCATCATATTGGGTATCATTGATGTCAAGTTTGTTGGCCGTTACATTGCTCCATGAGGTTCTTGTCGATAAATCAGTGTGTGCAATTATATCTGACATGCATGGAAGACAACTAGTAGTTAGATTTATGTAATGAGTGCCTGTAGGAGACGACATAAATAGTAGGACTAGGGTTAACTAGCAGCAATAGGTCTCAAAAACTAAAGGGAGAACACAGATGAAAGATACATAATATGTATCGTTTGTACTCGAGATTAACTTGATGGCACACAAAAGTATTAAGGAACAACATAGGTTATACTAGAAGTGGTATAATACTATAATCACCAGCATGTGGGATAGCATTGGCTGATGGATGATAACTATGGAACAACGTTCCCTAAAGAACAAGTCTCTTAGCTGAACTATGGAACACCGTTAACTCCTGAAAAAGACCCGTAAGAGATCAACATGAATATACAGTGAAATGTGATAATCTATTTTCCATGCTTAGATGAATAACAAAGTCATAAATGTTGCACACAAGTAAGATGAGGGTACAACCTATCTGGCCGCCATCCATAGGAGTGAGCATCATGTGCTGACTTTTCGATGGCCCTGTAGTTGTTGTGGCTGTCCATGTCGAGCACTCACATTCGATGCAGGGAACTATTGAGTGGGGACTATAGCTCCCTTCTGGTGTATGCTTCCCTTGTTGGAGCAGCTGTGGTGAGTCAGAAGACGGTGTGGCTGAAGATGCAAAAAACGCATAATGTTAAGAACGACACATCTCCCTGATCTGAAGAAATACCCTAAGAGATCAACAACATGGTACGAGAGCGGTCACACGTCTGTTGGCTGAAGACTAAATTGGGGTCACATGATTTTATTTTATTTTGGTACTGTCCGATCTACGCCGGATGGCTTGATGGCCGTCTTGTGCCTCCCGGCTGACACTGTTTGAAATCTTCCCCGAAGAGCCAGCGACCACCGGCAAAGCAGCCTGCCTCCGCCGTCTATGGCCCCGACCAAAACTCCGCTCCTTGCCCCACTGCACTACCGTGGTTGCGTTGCCCCCAGGCCAATCCACAAAGACTCGCCGTCATCCAGATCCGGCGGCGGCATTACCTTCAACCCACGCAACTCTAAGATAGCCATCTAAGCGCTGCTTCCGCGGCGGACTTGCGCCCCCGCACCCCTGCATTAGACACCAGCCAACCAGTAGCCTAGGAGCTCCGCCGGCTCGAGGGGTGCTGCTTCCCATTGGGAATCGATTGGCCCAGAATAAAAATTCAGACAACTGACGCCTAAATAAAGTGATTTGAGATGAGGGTGCGACCTATCTGGTGGCCCAGTGAAGTAGGCAGCTCCAGCTGCCTAGTCGGTGAGGCCGGCGCGGTTGCAGTGGCTACCGGCGGCAGGGAAGCAGAGATGTCGCGATGGTCGATGGCTACGGGGAAGCAGCGTCGGGGCTCTGGACGGGTCCAAAGTTGGAGCCGCTCCGGCACCGTGAACAACGGCGGGGGTGAATCGACTCCGGTACGGTTCACGCGGCCGTCGTCGAGGCAGCTCCGGCAGCATGGAGTAAGAGGCACACGACCCAGTGCACGACGGTAAATGGGCAGCGTCTTCGGTATTAGAGAGGAGGGCGACTGTGAATTTGGTGCGGTGGGGGCGCCAGGGAGGAGGGGCTGAGGTTTCGCGACTCGGGAGAAGGGAGCTTCCGGGGACAAGGTGATTTGGCGCCCACGAGGTATGAATGGGGAATTGGGAGGGGGAACCATGTCTTACGGACGCATTTGTCTGAAATGTGGGGGGGAGTTACAGTTCTACCCCTGCCTTTAGGCTTCTCGGCTTGGGTCTGTGTACTGAGGGTCGGGGATAGTAGAGTAATTTTGCTTCTCCCAAATAGTGGGCGCGGGCGATTTTGGGCGAGGAGGGCGTGTTGTGAAATATAGTGGGCGCGAGCAATTTCGGGCGAGGAGGGCATGTTTTAAAATATAGTGCGCGCGAGCGATTTCGGGCGAGGGGAGCGTATTTTGAAATAGTGGGCGCGAGCTATTTCGGGCGAGGAGAGGGTGTTTTGACGACCATGGTTTATGAATTTTCGGCACATGTCATTTCGGCCGAGGAGAAGGCGCGCTTGGATGAAGTTACGAACCTACCCTCAATGTACAAGGGGTCAATTGATGCGTGTCCCACATAGGCCGGTAATTCCACGTCTCCCATTTATTTGCCCAGGCGAATTCCACCGAGCAAAGCATGTTTAACGGTTCGTTCAAATTTTGGGAGAACGAGCATCCACGTCTACCTTACCAAGTCGATTCGATTCAAATTTTGAAATATTAGCTTGCCACTTCTTTTTTAGATGGAGAGATGATGCTCGGGAGTAATGTGTTTTTACATGCTCGTTTCTAGTGATTTACTATATGACAAATAGTTGACTCACTCAAAAACGTGAATCAAACCCAAAATGAAATATCTCGATTCAATGAAATAGCTCGTTCACCAGGTCAAAATAGTGAACTAAATCCAAAATTGAACACCTCAATCGAGTAGCATGTTGTACAGTATTATAGTACTCCATGAACATGTTGGAAGTCAAATTAATGAACTTGTTTGATATACGCATATCTCCGTTCATGTGTGGATTGTAGACAACATGTTCTCTAATTTAAATATTTGAATGCAAGTATATATCAAAACATGGTTTATATCAATCTTTTATTAAAACACGACCTCCCCCTCTTCCGGACTCCTGCTCTCTCTCTCTCTCTCTCTCTCTGAGACAATCTTCAATTCTGTCGCACGCATCCAACACACAAACCTTTTTGGTCCATATCCCTCTCTCTCTGTGTGTCTCTCTCTTTGTGTGTGTGTGGGGGGGGGTCTTTCTAGTTCACATGCATATATACTCCATCTTTAGGTCTCTCTCGCACACTATGTATGATTCTCTAGTCCAAGCTAAATATCTTGGGTGCACTCATCGTACGCACACAAATTCCTTGGCTCGTTGCCCGTAACTCTCTCACGCACCACTCTGTCGTCTCGGAGCTCTTCCCTCTCTCTCTCAAACTCTCCATCTACCTGGGTCACACATACACATGCATATCTCACTCGCACTCGATAGACCCATCTAAAAATCTATCTCTCTCCCTCATTCTCTCTCCATCTCACATGCACACACACACACACACATTCTCATGCCTAGCCAAGTATGATGGCCTCTCACTCAAATGTAGGCACACGCAGTCCCCCCTATATGTGTATGACTAGCTAATCTTAGTCTCCATCACAAACATGTGCATGGTCCTCGATTTCTCTCGGGGCATCTTTCTATCGCGCACGCACCTCCCTCGATCTCCCAACCATATAGTCCCCTCACGATCTCGAGGGGATCTCTCTATCGCAAACACACCCTCTCCCTCCCTCCCCATGCGTCCATGTTCTCCATGTGTCCCTCTCGACCTTTGTTCCTTGTTGGCCAGACCTCTATTTGACATGTGCTATAGGGGTGTCTCTCTCCGTTGCAAACAATCACGCACTAGCTATCTTCGTGTATCTCCTCACCTCGCTTTTCTATCTCGGAGATGCATGCGTGATATGTTTGCATAAGAAACGAAAACACACATTCTTTCTCTAATTTATCGTTTGTTGTCCCTTTCTCTTTCACACACATACTCTTTTTGCACACTCACTCATTCTCATTCACATGCACTTGATCTCTCTCGACTTAGGCACTCTCTTCGGTCCATAGCATATAGATTTATTGAAAAGTCAAACATCACAAAGTTGGATCATGTACGTGGAGAAAAACATTTACATCTAGAACGACAAACATATACCATTAGATTCATCATGAGATGTAGTTTTGTATGATGTATCTTTGCTATTGTAGATATAAATAACATTTGCATAAACCTGATCAAAGTTTCCAAAGTTCGACTTCTAAATTTTTTACATGCACTGCATTATCGAGCGGATGGAATATCTCTTTCCCCCTCTTAGCTATCCGACGCACCACTCAGCATTATCGGGGCTCCTCTATCTTTCTCAAACTTTATATCTCCCTGGTTCACACATACACATGTCTCGCTCGCGCTACATATAGACCCATCCAACACTCTCCACCCTTGTTCTCTCTCTATGTGACACGCACCCCCTAAGTACCATAATCCCTCATTCCATCATAGGCGCACGCACTCCCCCTAAGTATGATTATCTCTCACAAGCCATCTGGAACACACGTATTGTCTCCTTCCATCCATACGTCTATCTTGATATCTCTTAGGGTATCTTCTATCGCGCACACACCTTGTCACTCGATCTCCCACCCATTTAGTCCCATAACGTTCTCCAGGGTATCTCTCTATGACTAACATACACTCTCTCCTCCCCATGTCTGCATTTTCTCCGTACGTCTCTCTCGACCTCTCTCCCTTGTTTGTCAGACCCCTCTTGGCCACGTGCTAGGGATCTTTCTCTCTCGGTTGCACACAACCACACACTATCTCCTCGCCTTGCTTCCGTTGTCGAAGATGCATGTGTGATATGTTTGCATAAGACACACACGCCTTTTCTCTACTTTTATCGTGTGTTGTCCATGTCTCTTTCACACACGCACACACACTTTTTTCACTCACTCTTTCTATTTTTCTCTCTCTCTCTCTAGTTAGCGACTCTCTCACGTCCATAAGCATATGGATGTTTTGAAAAGTCAAACCTCATAAAAGTTTGACCAGGTATATGTGGAGAAAAACATTTACATCTGAAACGATCATTAGATTCATCACAACATGTACTTACTTCATACTATCATTTATCTTTGGTATTGTAGATATAAGTAATTTCTTTATAAACTTGGTCAAAGTTTCAAAAGTTTGACTTTAAAAAAATGTTGGCACTACATTATCGAACGGAGGGAGTAGCTCTTTCTCTCTCTCTGCTATTTCTCATGGGCCTCCCCTCTCACTCGAACTCTCTATACTGACGTATTATACGCTCATTGTGTTAGCGTATAGCTCCATATATTGTTTAGTTGACCGGTCAACCAGTCCACATGCCGCCTTGTCAGCTCGTGTTCTCTATCTTCATGTGCTGGCCCATGTGGAAGTGGGTGAAAATAAGTAAACTAGAGGCCCATCTGACACGCGGTGAAGTAACAAAGTTGAAACCACTCGGGGTAGCACCCCACACGCTAGTAAATTGAGGGCGCATTGAGGACACACTTCTTCCGCGTGAAGGACGCACTCACTCACAATTCACCACTGCTCGACGGCATGCACAGAAGGACACACTCGCGCACACCCAACAGGCCAGCACACAACACACACCAGCACACGTGTACACCGGCGTCGCCGCCGGTTGAGATGGACGGCGAGGCAGCCAACAAGTGGAGGCGGCTCGAGCCAAAACCGCATCCGGCGAGCCTGGACTTCATCAGCAACCTCCCCGACGACATGCTGCTCATCATCATCGACCTCATCCCCACCAAATCTGCCGTGCGGACCACCCTGCTCTCCCGGCGGTGGTGCCCCCTTTGGCGCCGCGTCTTCCTCAACCTCACCGTTGACAGCTGCCTCTGCGACGGGGATTGCAAACGCATGGCCGCAGTCTCCAAGATCCTTTCATCGCACCCTGGGCCAGCTAGACGCCTTGACATCCACATGTTCAGTACCAACTGCTAGGTCCAAGCCAAGTTCAACGAGTGGTTCTTATGCCCCGCCCTAGATGAGCTCGAGGAGCTTAGCTTTGAAGCTGGACGATGTCGATCTCTGCCGCTGCTACCTCTTGAGCACTTGCGTTGGTTTTACCTTGAAGAGGAAAGGGTGGTGTAGAAAAGTAGCGTCAGTATTTCCCTCAGTTTTTGAGAACCAAGGTATCAATCCAGTAGGAGGCTACGCGCGAGTCCCTCGCACCTACACAAAATAAATAAATCCTTGCAGCCAACACGATAAGGGGTTGTCAATCCCTACACGGACACTTACGAGAGTGAGATTTGATAGATATGATAAGATAATATTTTTGGTATTTTTATGATAAAGATGCAAAGTAAAATAAAAGCAATGAAAATAACTAAGTATTGGAAGATAATATGATGAAGATAGACCCGGGGGCCATAGGTTTCACTAGTGGCTTCTCTCAAGAGCATAGGTATTTTGCGGTGGGTGAACGAATTACTGTTGAGCAATTGACAGAATTGAGCATAGTTATGAGAATATCTAGGTATGATCATGTATATAGGCATCACATCCAAGACAAGTAAACCAACTCCTGCCTGCATCTACTACTATTACTCCACACATCGACCGCTATCCAGCATGCATCTAGAGTATTAAGTTCACAAGAACAGAGCAACACCTTAAGCAAGATGACATGATGTAGAGGGATAAATTCATGCAATATGATAAAACCCCCATCTTGTTATCCTCGATGGCAACAATACAATACGTTCCTTGCTGCCCCTACTATCACTGGGAAAGGACACCGCAAGATTGAACCCAAAGCTAAGCACTTCTCCCATTGCAAGAAAGATCAATCTAGTAGGCCAAACCAAACTGATAATTCGAAGAGACTTGCAAAGATAACCAATCATACATAAAAGAATTCAGAGAAGATTCAAATATTGTTCATAGATAAACTTGATCATAAACCCACAATTCATCGGTCTCAACAAACACACCGCAAAAGAAGATTACATCGAATAGATCTCCACAAGAGAGGGGGAGAACTTTGTATTGAGATCCAAAAAGAGAGAAGAAGCCATCTAGCTAATAACTATGGACCTGTAGGTCTGAGGTAAACTACTCACACTTCATCGGAGAGGCTATGGTGTTGATGTAGAAGCCCTCCATGATCGATGCCCCCTCCGGCGGAGCTCCGGAACAGGCCCCAAGATGGGATCTCGTGGATACAGAAAGTTACGACGGTGGAATTAAGGTTTTGGCTCCGTATCTGATCGTTTGGGGGTACGTAGGTATATATAGGAGGAAGAAGTACGTCGGTGGAGGAACAGGGGGCCCACGAGGGTGGAGGGCGCGCCTGGGGGGAGGGGGTAGGCGCGCCCCCTACCTCGTGGCCTCCCTGTTGGTTGCTTGACGTAGGGTCCAAGTCTTCTGGATCATGTTCGGTGAGAAAATCATGTTCCCGAAGGTTTTATTCCGTTTGGACTCCGTTTGATATTCCTTTTCTTCGAAACCCTAAAATAGGCAAAAAACAACAATTCTGGGCTGGGCCTCTGGTTAATAGGTTAGTCCCAAAAATAATATAAAAGTGGATAATAAAGCCCAATAAGGTCCAAAACAGTAGATAATATAGCATGGAGCAATAAAAAATTATAGATACGTTGGAGACGTATCAAGCATATCCAAGCTTAATTCCTGCTCGTCCTCGAGTAGGTTAATGATAAAAACAGAATTTTTGATGTGGAATGCTACTTGGCATATTTTCAATGTAATTCTTCTTAATTGTGGCATGAATATTCAGATCCAAAAGATTCAAGACAAAAGTTTAATATTGACATAAAAATAATAATACTTCAAGCATACTAAGTAAGCAATTATGTCTCTTCAAAATAACTTGGCCAAAGAAAGTTATCCCTACAAAATCATATAGTCTGGCTATGCTCTATCTTCACCACACAAAGTATTTAAATCATGCACAACCCCGATGACAAGCCAAGCAATTGTTTCATACTTTTGATATTCTCAAAACTTTTTCAATGTTCACGCAATACATGAGCGTGAGCCATGGACATAGCACTTTTAGGTGGAATAGAGTGGTGGTTGTGGAGGAGACAAAAAGGAGAAGATAGTCTCACATCAACTAGGAGTATCAACGGGCTATGGAGATGCCCATCAATAGATATCAATGTGAGTGAGTAGGGATTGCCATGCAACGGATGCACTAGAGCTATAAGTATATGAAAGCTCAAAAAGAAACTAAGTGGGTGTGCATCTAACTCGCTTGCTCACGAAGACCTAGGGCATTTTGAGGAAACCCGTCATTGGAATATACAAGCCAAGTTCTATAATGAAATATTCCCACTAGTATATGAAAGTGACAACATAGGAGACTCTCTATCATGAAGATCATGGTGCTACTTTGATGCACAAGTGTGGTAAAAGGATAGTAGCATTGTCCCTTCTCCCTTTTCTCTCATTTTTTCTATTTGGGCATTTTCTCTTTTTTTATGGCCTCTTTTTTTTCGTCCGGAGTCTCATCCCGACTTATGGGGGAATCATAGTCTCCATCATCATTTCCTCACTTGGGACAATGCTCTAATAATGATGATCATCACACTTTTATTTTCTTACAACTCAAGAATTACAACTCGATACTTAGAACAAGACATGACTCTATGTGAATGCCTCCGGCGGTGTACCGGGATATGCAATGACTCATGAGCGACATGTATGAAAGAATTATGCACGGTGGCTTTGCCACAAATACGATGTCAACTACATGATCATGCAAAGCAATATGACAATGATGAAGCGGGACGGTGGAAAGTTGCATGGCAATATATCTCGGAATGGCTATGGAAATGCCATGATAGGTAGGTATGGTGGCTGTTTTGAGGAAGGTATATGGTGGGTGTATGATACCGGCGAAAGGTGCGCGGTATTACAGAGGCTAGCAACGGTGGAAGGGTGAGAGTGCGTATGATCCTTGGACTCAACATTAGTCATAAAGAACTCATATACTTATTGCAAAAACCTACAAGTTATCAAAGCAAAGTATTACGCGCATGCTCCTAGGGGGATAGATTGGTAGGAAAAGACCATCGCTCATCCCGGACCGCCACTCATAAGGAAGACAATCAATAAATAAATCATGTTCCGACTTCATCACATAACGGTTCACCATACGTGCATGCTACGGGAATCAAAAACTTTAACACAAGTATTTCTCTAATTCACAACTACTCAACTAGCATGACTCTAATATCACCATCTCCATATCTCAAAACAATTATCAAGTATCAAACTTCTCATAGTATTCAACACACTCATAAGAGAATTTTATTGTTAATCTTGTATACCTAGCATATTAGGATTATTTAAGCAAATTACCATGCTATTTAAGACTCTCAAAATAATCTAAGTGAAGCATGAGAGATCTAAATAGTTTCTATAAAACAAATCCACCACTCTGCTCTAAAAGATATAAGTGAAGCACTAGAGCAAAACTATATAACTCAAAAGATATAAGTGAAGCACATAGAGTATTCTAGTAATTTCCGAATCATGTGTGTCTCTCTCAAAAGGTGTGTACAGCAAGGATGATTGTGGTAAACTAACAAATACAGATTCAAATCATACAAGATGCTCCAAGCAAAACACATATCATGTGGTGAATAAAAATATAGCTCCAAGTAAAGTTACCGATAGAAGTAGACGAAAGAGGGGATGCCTTCCGGGGCATCCCCAAGCTTTGGATTTTAGGTGTCCTTAGATTATCTTGGGGGTGCCATGGGCATCCCCAAGCTTAGGATGTTTCCACTCCTTGTTCCATAATCCATCAAATCTTTACCCCAAACTTGAAAACTTCACAACACAAAACTTAAAGTAGAAAATCTCGTGAGCTCCGTTAGCGAAAGAAAACAAAAGACCACTTCAAGGTACTGTAATTAACTCATTCTTTATTTATATTGGTGTTAAACCTACTGTATTCCAACTTCTCTATGGTTTATAAACTATTTTACTAGCCATAGATTCATCAAAATAAGCAAACAACACACGAAAAACAGAATCTGTCAAAAACAGAACAATCTCTAGTAATCTGTAGCTAGCGCAAGATATGGAACCCCAAAAATTCTAAAATAAATTTCTGGACGTGAGGAATATATCTATTAATCATCTTCAAAAATAATTAAGTAAATATCACTTTCCAAATAAAAATGGAAGCAGTTCTCGTGAGCGCTAAAGTTTCTGTTTTTTACAGCCGGATTAACAAGACTTTCCCCAAGTCTTCCCAACGGTTCTACTTGGCACAAACACTAATTAAGCACAAAAAACACAACCAAAACAGAGGCTAGATAAATTATTTATTACTAAACAGGAGAAAAAAAATAAGGAATAAAAATAAAATTGGGTTGCCTCCCAACAAGCGCTATCGTTTAACGCCCCTAGCTAGGTATAAAAAGCAAGGATAGATCTAGGTATTGCCTTCTTTGGTAGGCAATCCATAAGTGGCTCTCATAATAGATTCAAAAGGTAATTTAATTTTCTTTCTAGGAAAGTGTTCCATTCCTTTCCTTAACGGATTTTGGAATCTAATATTTCCTTCCTTCATATCAATAATTGCACCAATCGTTCTAAGGAAAGGTCTACCAAGAATAATAGGACATGAAGGATTGCAATCTATATCAAGAACGATAAAATCTACGGGCACATAATTCCTATTTGCAACAATAAGAACATCATTAATTCTTCCCATATGTTTCTTAATAGTGGAATCCGCAAGGTGCAAGTTTAGAGAGAAATCATCAAAATCACAGAATCCTAACAAATCACATAAAGTCTTTGGAATCGTGGAAACACAAGCACCCAAATCACACAAAGCATAGAATTCATGATATTTAATTTTAATTTTAATAGTAGGTTCCCACTCATCATAAAGTTTTCTAGGGATAGAGACTTCCAACTCGAGTTTTTCTTCATAAGATTGCATCAAAGCATCAACGATATGTTCGGTAAAAGCTTTATTTTGACTATACATGAGGAGAATTTAGCACGGATTGCAACAAGGAAATACAATCTATAAAAGAGCAATTATCATAATTAAATTCCTTGAAATCCAAAATAGTAGGTTCATCAATATTTAAAGTTTTGATCTCTTTAGTCCCACTTTTATCAATTTTAGCATCAAGATCTAAAAACTCTGAATTCTTGGAACGCCTTCTAGGTAAGGGTGGATCATATTCAGTCCCGTCATTATCAAGATTAATATTGCAAAACAAATATTTAATAGGGGACACATCAATAACTTTTAGATCTTCATCTTTATTATCATGGAAACTAGAAGAACACGCTCTTATAAAGGAATCTTTCTTAGCACACATCCTAGCGGTTCTTTCTTTGCACTCATCAATGGAAATTATCATGGCTTTGAGAGACTCATTGATATCATGCTTAGGTGGAACAGATCTAAGTTTCAAAGAATCAATATCAAGAGAAATTCTAACAACGTTCCTAGCCAACTCATCAATCTTAAGCAATTTTTCTTCAATCAAAGCATTGAAATTCTTTTGCGAAGTAATAAATTATTTAATATTAGATTAAAAATCAGAGGGCATCTTATTATAATTTCCATAAGAATTGTTGTAGGAATTACCATAATTATTAGAGGGATTACTAGGATAAGGCCTAGGGTTAAAATTTCCTCTATACGCGTTGTTACCAAAATTGTTCCTACCAACAAAATTCACATCCATAGATTCATTATTATTCTCAATCAAAGTAGACAAAGGCATATCATTAGGATCAGAAGAAACACTCTTATTAGCAAATAATTTCATAAGTTCATCCATCTTTCCACTCAAAACATTAATTTCTTCTATCGCATGCACTTTCTTATTAGTAGATCTTTCAGTGTGCCATTGAGAATAATTAACCATAATATTATCTAGGAGTTTAGTAGCTTCTCCTAAAGTGATTTCCATAAAAGTTCCTCCTGCGGCCGAATCTAAAAGATTTCTAGAAGCAAAATTCAATCCGGCATAAAATTTCGTATAATCATCCACAAATTCAAACCATGAGTAGGGCAATTATGTACAATTAATTTCATCCTCTCCCAAGCTTGTGCAACATGTTCATGATCAAGTTGCTTAAAATTCATAATATCGTTTCTAAGAGAGATGATCTTAGCAGGAGGAAAATACTTAGAGATAAAAGCATCTTTGCACTTATTCCATGAATCAATACTATTTTTAGGCAAAGACGAAAACCAAGCTTTAGCACGATCTCTAAGCGAAAAAGGAAATAGCTTCAATTTAACAATATCATTATCCACATCTTTCTTCTTTTGCATATCACACAAATCAACGAAGCTATTTAGATGGGTAGTGGCATCTTCACTAGGAAGGCTGGAAAACGGATCTTTCATGACAAGATTCAGCAAGGCAACATTAATTTCACAAGATTCAGCATCTGTAAGAGGGGCAATTGGAGTGCTAATAAAATCACTGTTGTTGCTATTGGTAAAGTCACACAATTTAGTATTATCTTGAGCCAGCGTGACAAGCAAGCAATCCAACACACAAGTAAACAAGAAATGGGCAAAAGAGGCAAATAGAGAAAGAGAGGGAGGATAGAGAGAGAGAGAGGGAGAATAAAATGGCAAGGGTGAAGTGGGGGAGAGGAAAACGAGAGGCAAATGGCAAATAATGTAATGCGGGAGATAAGGGTATGTGATGGGTACTTGGTATGTTGACTTTTGTGTAGACCTCCCCGGCAGCGGCGCCAGAAATCCTTCTTGCTACCTCTTGAGCACTTGCGTTGGTTTTCCCTTGAAGAGGAAAGGGTGGTGGAGCAAAGTAGCTTAAGTATTTCCCTCAGTTTTTGAGAACCAAGGTATCAATCCAGTAGGAGGCTACGCGCGAGTCCCTCGCACCTACACAAAACAAATAAATCCTCGCAACCAACGTGATAAGGGGTTGTCAATCCCTACATGGTCACTTACGAGAGTGAGATCTGATAGATATGATAAGATAATATTTTTGGTATTTTTATGATAAAGATGCAAAGTAAAATAAAAGCAATGAAAATAACTAAGTATTGGAAGATAATATGATGAAGATAGACCCGGGGGCCATAGGTTTCACTAGTGGCTTCTCTCAAGAGCATAGGTATTTTACGGTGGGTCAACGAATTACTGTTGAGCAATTGACAGAATTGAGCATAATTATGAGAATATCTAGGTATGATCATGTATATAGGCATCACGTCCAAGACAAGTAGACCGACTCCTGCCTGGATCTACTACTATTACTCCACACATCGACCGCTATCCAGCATGCATCTAGAGTATTAAGTTCATAAGAACAGAGTAACGCCTTAAGCAAGATGACATGATGTAGAGGGATAAATTCATGCAATATGATAAAAACCCCATCTTGTTATCCTTGATGGCAACAATACAATACGTGCCTTGCTGCCCCTACTGTCACTGGGAAAGGACACCGCAAGATTGAACCCAAAGCTAAGCACTTTTCCCATTGCAAGAAAGATCAATCTAGTAGGCCAAACCAAACTGATAATTCGAAGAGACTTGCAAAGATAACCAATCATACATAAAAGAATTCATATAAGATTCAAATATTGTTCATAGATAAACTTGATCATAAACCCACAATTCATCGATCTCAACAAACACACCGCAAAAGAAGATTACATCGAATAGATCTCCACAACAGAGGGGGAGAGCTTTGTATTGAGATCCAAAAAGAGAGAAGAAGCCATCTAGCTAATAACTATGGACCCGTAGGTCTGAGGTAAACTACTCACACTTCATCGGAGAGGCTATGGTGTTGATGTAGAAGCCCTGCGTGATCGATGCCCCCTCCGGTGGAGCTCCGGAACAGGCCCCAAGATGGGATCACGTGGATACAGAAAGTTACGGCGGTGGTATTAGGGTTTTGGCTCCGTATCTGATCGTTTGGGGGTATGTAGGTATATATAGGAGGAAGAAGTATGTCGGTGGAGCAACAGGGGGCCCACGAGGGTGGAGGGCGCGCCTGGGGGGTAAGCGCGCCCCTACCTCGTGGCCTCCCTGTTGGTTGCTTGACATAGTGTCCAAGTCTCCTGGATCATGTTCGGTGAGAAAATCACGTTCCCGAAGGTTTCATTCCGTTTGGACTCTGTTTGATATTCCTTTTCTTTGAAACCCTAAAATAGGCAAAAAAAACAGCAATTCTGGGCTGGGCCTCCGGTTAATAGGTTAATCCCAAAAATAATATAAAAGTGGATAATAAAGCCCAATAAGGTCCAAAACAGTAGATAATATAGCATGGAGCAATCAAAAATTATAGATACGTTGGAGACGTATCAGCCGCCGTCCGCGCTCCGCTTCACGCCAACGTTGCGCCGCGCCAGCTTCAGCTCCTGCTATCTTCCCCAGATTAATGTCGCGCCCGCCCTTCTTCTCCCTCAACTCAAGCAGCTCGACCGCTTTGACGTTGGCATCTCGAAGTAGGCTATGGAGCACCTGCTCCGCAGGTGTACTGCGCTCGAGTACCTTCGTCTTGAGCAGATCCATGGGTCATTAGCCTCCACATCACCTTGACGAATCTCCGATGGATTTATGTGTCTTGCTGGCCACATAATAAGACATCAATTGGGAAGAGATCACTCCAGCTGTTCCACGTTATGGTCATTGAGAATGTGGCTTTCCTTGAGAGATTCCTTGTATCTGATCTAGAAGGTCCAACAAAAATCAGGGTCATTAACATGCCGAAATTGACAGCGTTGGTGTACTCGTCTGTCAAATTCTCCGAACTCTTTATTGGATCCGTAATCGTTCAGGTACAACACTCATCTTCTTCTCCATCTTCTTGAAATTCACATTTTTAAATTTCTTCTTGATGTATTTACGACCGTCTTCCAGAAAATGATTCCCACAAGCTTCACCTAGTCTATGCGCACAGTGAAGATCTTGGCAATAAAATCTATCGGCCCCAATCCGGATCAAGTTGTTGGATTCCTTACATGCTTTCCGTACACGGAGAAGCTACTCATTGAGGTGAAACTTCTTTCCTATTAGTAAACGGTAATCACAACATAGCTCAATTTTTTCGTAATTTTCCCAAATTACGATGACAAGTGTAGTGTTCAAAACTGCATCTACGCACTGCACCGAAAGAAATGTTTTTAGTATTTTTTCTCACGTGATCACCTGCATCGTTTTTTGTTGTACTACTATAGTAGCCTAGGCTAGTCATAGTGGAAAGTAACTTAGACTAGTAACTATGTGGTTACCCTAAGAGAAAGTACTACCTCCATCCTGGTTTACTCTTCCTATTTTGTAGTATCAAAATTTGACCGTAGATTTAACTGACAAAATGTTAATGCATGTCACGAAAAATTATATCGTTGGATTCATATTTGAACATAATTTCAAATGGTATAATTTTTGGTGACATGCATTGGAATTTTCTTAGGTAAATCTATTTAAAAAAAAAGGAGGATGACCCCCGGCTTCTGCATCTAGGAGATGCATGCGGCCATTTTATTGATTATTCTCGAGGACCTTACAATGTAGAACAATAATATGCCTGAATCCGCCATCTTGGCATCTTAGGTAAATCTATGGTAAATTTTTTACACTAAATACGAGGTAGTACAAAAGTGGGCTATAACGGCCCTCCACTATGTAGGCCAAAACACGTGCCAAATTCACTTGTGATGCATTTGGTATCGATGCCCCTCCATTGCTCACCTGGTGCCCCAATCTGGATCACCTACTTTGCTCCGGTGCCAAATTAACTCATGCAATGAAAAAACACTTGCGTGGGAGAGAGAGAGGACCGAGGCAATAAAAAAACACTTGTTTGGGAGAGTGAGAGGTTGGTGTAGTTGATTTGATTGATTTGTTTATACATGTGGGTCTATGTGCACAACGGTGCTAACTCTCTCACATCGCGAGAGCGGTGCCAATATCTTTTGATTTGACATCGATGCGTATTATGTGGCATACTTTTGAGAAATATGGCATCAGCCACATAGTGGAAGGCAACAAATGCCCAAGCTCTTCACGTGCTCCTAGGTAAATGAGAGGAAAGAGAAAGAGAGAGAGAGTGAAAAAATATCACTAGCCAGCCAACCCTATCGTATGAGCGAATGATATTGGTACCTCTTGATGACCCGACAATCTTATACAACCAGCTACTCTAATATGTTCTCTTATTTTGCAGATAAAAAAAGACCCTAAAGTGAAAAATGTGATGCACTATAACAATCTCATCTAATGCCTTGATCTCCATCTTACAGAAATTGATTTGATTGACTACCGAGGCAGCACATCTGAGATTAAATTGGCCAGGTTCTTTGTTCTAGAGGCAAGTGTGCTCAAGGTAATGAGGTTTGGCGTTCTCTGGCGCAACAATGAATGGCGTGCTGATCACCGCAAGCGTCTAAGCCTAAATGACAAAGTCTCCACAGAAGCTGAATTTGTTTTTGAAACATCAAGTTGCCAGAGACTCGAAAATTTATTTTCCCATTAGCGACTTGTCAGGGCGATGGATTTTAGTTTGTACAATAATGTTGCATCCACCTAAAGTAACGAAAGTTCTTACGTAAACTTCCTAGATTCCCTCTTCGTAGGTGCAACATTACTCCTAACATTTGTAATATCAGTTTGAAACTTGTAATATTGCCGTGTCCTATTCCTGCGTTTTCAAAATCCCGCGAATCAAAGAGGTACTGAGTTAGTGATGATGTTGTGCCTACCATCTTTCATCAATAGCCTTCGGATCTAGATCTGACGCATACAAACCAAACTTCTCTAGTTTTGCAAAAAGATGCCCGCACTTGTTCCCTATTTACAAACAACTCCTTGTATATCACAATCAGCCATATCTCCTCCCACCACATCTAGAAGGCCATGGAAAAATCTGGCGCGATGGCCGCTGCCGGCGCCGTCCACCCCCAATCTTGGTGTTCCGTGCAATGCACGGGCATCTACGCACGGGAAATTATGTCGAACACAACTAGTTGTAAGCAGGCTATCTCTATAGCCATGATGATAGTGATTGCAGACGGTGAGGCTGACTTATGTGTTATGCCGAACACGGCGCCTATACTCAGGTGTCATCTCCGGTGCAGGGTCTTGTCACTTCACCGCGACGAGCATCACGTAATAATTTGACAAACGGGTAGTACAGTGCTACTACATTGGTAGTACTACTAGTAGTACTAGCACCACCGTCTGGATTTAGTAGTACTACCATGTCCATCTAGATTTAGTATTTGACTAGCAATATCTAGTAATGCATGTCACAAAAAATGTACTACTCCCTCTGTAAATAAATACATGGTGTATTGTTTTATTCCTTCAGGTCGATGGCTCAAATCTGAAGTCTCATCAATCAGACTACTATTGTACTCACCGAGCACTCAGCTTTGTAACCTACCAACAAAATATTGCAATCAAAGACTACTATTGTACTCCCTCCGTACTGGTGCATTAGTCACGTTACGAAAACCGAATAGTAATCCCAAAACTTTTAGGCGCGGTGCATTAACTACCCACCTCGTTCCCTGTTTCTTGCCACAAAAAAAGAAATCACCCAATACAAATACGAGATGTGGGGTGCGTATGCATCCAATGACTTGAGACTACTCCCTCCGTCTAGGTGTAGGACTAGCCACAATGAAGAGTAACACACACTAGTACTACCTTTCATAGTGGGTAGTAACATAAGTATGGTAACATGCAAAGCCTCATTTATTAGGTTATAGACTCATATTGCATTGGGACATGTGATGTTACAGTAATAACTAGCTAAGTTACTCAAACTACCTCTCTCCTCATTAAGTCATTGCCACATAAGAAAATTTGTTGAGTTGGCCTCGATGTTACTGTTGAAGTTACTCCCACTATGGCTAGTCTAAGTCATCTTAGAGCAAGTGAAAAAGAGGAGTGGGCTCTCATGCAAGAGCCTAGCTATATGCGGATTGCTAGGCCGATATACAATAAATATTGAGAAAGAGAGAGAGAGAAGATGAGAAAAAGTAGTACTCTTATAGCCAACTTTATAGCTAACCTTATTGTATGAGTGGCTACAAGTGATGGCTCTACTATGACATGGCAACATCATATAGCCAGCAGCTGGCTATACTATTAAGTATTAACCATGCTCTTAGGTTGTGCACCGTGACCAAGACGAAGGGGAAAGCGAGGGAACTTAATGTCTCTTTGCTAATTAATAGGATTACATGCAATGAACTAACCACTGCATGTCATGTTTGGTAGTCTCAAGTCATTCAAAGCATGCATGGCCCACATCTATCATTGGTTAATATGTCATGAAATAAGAAATGAGGAGGGAGTTAATGTACCGTGCCTAAGTGTTTTGGGACGGAGGGGGATGCAGCTTCATTGACTTACTGCACCTGCATTTGGGTGAATGACTCGTGGGCCCAACAGGTGGCTGGCCCACCTATCATACAGCCAAAGGCAGGTGTAGTAGAGGGCCGAGGAGTAGATGGCCAACACACACGTGAATGCAACGCAGTCTGCACTTCTCATATAAAGGCTCCCCACCAGTCCAATCTATGAAATCCTACGCACCTACGCACCCTAACCAAGGGCAAGAGTGATCACTCCAATTACAAGATCAGTTGACTAGAAGCTAGACACATGGAGGCGATGAGCGCGAGCATCAGCCGGTTGTGCCAGATGGTCCACGACGCCGTCCTGCGGCCCGGCACTGAGGAACATCTCCAAGTCGTTCTTGAGGCCGCCAGGGCGAGAGGCCGCTTGGATGACAGCTTCATCTCCTTGTTCGACAAGGTCCTCGTCGGCTTCCTAGACAAGTTCACTGTCATCAAGAAGCTCATGGACGACCTTGACGTACTCCTCCAGCCCACGTGCCCAGGCTCTGCGATGCCCGCCACCCTCAATGGCCTCTATGGTGACAACGTCTTCGACGCACGGGTGGCCCTGCGATTGCCCGCCGTCGCGCCGTAGAATGTCCACCTCGAGGTCGCGCTTGCCGCGCAGCGCCTGACGCAGCAAGACACCGTCGACATATTCACCCACGTCTACGCGCAAATCATCCACAAGTACTACTCTGTGCCAGAGGAGGACGATAGGTCGCTGGCCTTCTTGACCCGCGGGGCAACCTTGGACGACATTGTTCAGAAGCACGTTGAGCTCTCCGCCAGCGCCGCTGCTCCTCACACGTCGGTTGGTGAACCGGCGCACTAGGGCGTGAGGATGTCGTTGATGGATCCGTATGTATCTTTATCTTTTCAGCAAATCCATGGAGCAGAACCAAATTTTACAAGTTACAAGTTCAAAAGGAAAAGCCTGCCGTATTCGCGTACGTCGCACCCCCTCACATTTGGTACGGCACGCCGCTCAAGGGGGAATGCGTGTTGTGTTGCATTTTCACTTACAAGTGGGACCGCAGTTGAGCAAACCGATTATCGGCAAACCCCCACCCCTCCCACCGCGCGCTGGCTGAGAAAACAGGAGGGAGAAGAGATGGTTGTAGCATGGACTCCAAGAAAATTGGTGTCGGATGGGACTCATGTGGGTGGCGTGTGCCGTACTGCTAGACGTGAATGCTAGTTATGGCCCATGCCACCCCACTATATCGAGCCTATATCGAGGTGCTGGTTACATAGAACAAATTTCCTGGAGTCCATGCTCAGCCCTCCTCTATCTCTCTTCTAAGCCAGCCAGCAGACGCGCGGAGTCCATCGTTTGTTTGCTCACATGCGGTCCCACATGTCAGTGAAAACACAAGAGGACCCACTGAACCTGCACATCTTTCACCTCGACGTGCTGGTGATGAAAAACAAATCCAATAAAGATCTTCGGTGGCTGCTTTTGGAGTTACTCTCAAGATTAGTAAGATTCTATTTATAGTTTAACCCAAGATGCACATCGCGTGGCTTCAACTACCACTCCATTTTCTTGCATGACACGACCTGGATGCTGGATGTCCCACGTGTCGGCAAAAGGAGGAAGAACTTGACCAAATCTTCTCCACATTTAGACCGGAGGAGTAAGAAACACGACAAGCCCTGTGCCTACATCATACTACTACGTACAAGCCCACCTCATGCAGTCACACTATGACCATATTTCTCAGCCTCCGTATGACACCTAGCTCTAGTTGATCTAACTAGAACTAACTATTGGTTGGCTCTATGTGATGTGGCAACTTCATACTACTACGGATGCTGGCTATACTACTATGGCACTAACACTCCAAGAAGTGAGTCGAAAACCATTTATAAATTGAGTTTATGACATGCATATGCAAATGTACCATTCATTACATACAACACAAGTCATCAGCACACAACGACAATGAGGATACATGTTGGATTATAGATTAGTTCCAACAAAACATTCTAGTAAATACTAAAGTTTTCATCACACAACAAATAACAAGCAATGAAATGAACTTCAGCTCAACCACTCCTCAGCGTCAGAAACGCTTGCTTTGAACCAGAAGAGTTTCTCTGGGAAGGGCCAACTACTGTCAATCTCGAGACCAATGCAGGACTGATCATCCAGGTTGAAGCGGCCTATTTCATGACCCATATTGTGATAGCCACGGTAGGGAATCATAGCAATGCCCAAGGTATAAATACAATTGCTTCTCATAAATGGTAGTAACGTTGTGTCAACAGCAGCTGGATCGCCTTTCACCATGATTGGATAGTTTTGTCCAAGGAAGAGCGAGTTTCCTCCAAGAGTATCAATACTAAACCAGGGGTAAGGTGTTGATGCTAGCACAGTAGTATCCATCCCGAATACCCTGCAGCGGATGTTGGAATAGGTCTGGAGAGTGCGACCATGGGAGACAACACCTGCTTCCTTAGTCACATCAGCGATGCCCTGTATACATACAAGAAGAGGCGATCCATCGGAATAAGTTGCCAGGTGCCACTGAGTACTCCTATATGGGTCCTCATGCTCGTGATCACCAGCATCATCATCTCCCCCTTGGTTATAATTTTTTTCAAGTATAGGTGGTGGAATGTTCACATGACCTTGGAAACACAAGAAGGTTAATTAGTAAAGGGAAACTAGCTAACCCTCATGCATGTGGATGAAACAATTATAATTAAGGTGGAAGACGAACATACCGAAAGCATCAGGATTCGATGCAAAAATAGTGCCACGAGTGGTGGCAGCAAACACAAGACCCTCGTATTGAATTGCATCACAGTACTCATCCGTGTATAGAAACTGATTTTTGAGCAATATCCATCAAGTCGAACCTTGAAGGACAACAACAAGCTTGTCGAAGATAGTGACAACACACGCATTCCTATAACCCCAAGAGCGGTTGGGAACTCGACAAATTGCTATCTTCTGTAGACGACAGTCACCATGATCGTAGTTGAACGTACGTAGAATACCGGCGTGCTCAACCTCTGGGCAGTCTGAGATTTTTGGAAGTGGAACCCGGTGATGAGTGTGGACATTAACAAATTCCCACTCGCAGTTGTACCCAATATAAATAACCCAATCTCCATTTGCTCCTGCCCAAGCCTTACCCTCAAGCGATGGCATCTTAACATCACACATATCATTATCAAGCAGCACCAACTTGCACAAGGCGAGGCCTCTGTCGTCCGCGCGCCAGTGAGCAGGGTCACGGTGAAGAAGATAGGGGAGATCAAACCACTCCTGGACCCTTGGGTTCCTTGTAATGATGTTATTAGTTGAGTCGAGAATGGTCTTGAACGAACCTGCCATGCTAGCCGAGGTGATGACGTCGCACCGATCAATGAGTCCCGCCACCACGTCATCATTCAGATCGGGGCAAGAATAACGGGGCTGTTTCCACTCTGTTCCCTCCATGGAGAAGACGATCGAACAATGGCAGAAGGAAGGGTGAAGGCAAATGGAGGAGGGAGGAGGAGCGTGCAACAACAGTTCCAAATCGAGATGGAAAGGCGAAGAGTCGGTGGACATTTGCCACGGTACACGAAGAGGCGCCCCGGCCTACATAGACGTCAGTTCGGAAATTGTACAAAAGGACTCGCCGTCGTCTCAATGACATGTTGGAACGGGACCACATGTCAACGAAACATGGTGTGTAATTTCTCGTGCAAAATGCGATCTGGCCGCGTTGGCCCGAGGTGCCGCATTAGTTATTGACCTTTATTTTTTTAATGGCGCGCCGTTCAGTTTTGAAGCACGACTAACTGGTACTGTATGCAGAGAAAATATAAACTACTCTACTACTACTCCACCTCTAGTACTAGTAGTATAAAAAATATATATAGGCTGGAGCTTCAGCGCTTTCTTGCTCAGGGCTGCGCACTTGCTTCTCACACTATCACCCTCTCTCCAGATCTAAAAAATACGGCCTCTCTCTCCCTCCTCACCGATGGTCACAGATCCACCGGGGAAGAAAAGGACGTGCAGCGTTGACGCACTCGTCGTCGGCGAGCTAGGTAACGCACTGACGACAAGGCCGTCCTCTCAGGCCTAGCGCCCGCACGGGATGGACTCCGTCCCCAAGCTCGTTGCCGTAGTGTGTGCGGAGGACGACGACCACGAGCGAAGCCACTTCCTGCCGACCCTCTGGTATGCTACCTCTTTTCGAACCACACCCTTGTTCTATTGCCCCATCCGCCACGTCGCTGCATGTGGATCTTTTTCCACTCCACCATCTTCCGAATTTTCTATCCTCTGCTCTGCTGGTCATGTAGACGAAAACCTTAACTTGCACTATTAAAGGAAACCCTACTTCATGCAGCCTAATCCATGTTTGGGTTGAATAAGGAAAGGAAGGGAGACTGTACTATCCAAGAGACTTGGCATCGAACCCGCATCTAGGATGAAAAGGGGAAAATCAGTAGCTAAAGAGAACAAAAATGGAACGTAATCCACATATGCTGCCTGTATATTTGTTGCTTTGGGCAACCATACCTCCCTCACCACTCTATGCGTCTGTGGAGGTACATCGTACTGGTGCGCCCACTATCCGAATGGGCCTCCCATGCTCTTATTGCCACTTTTTTGGTGTTAGTATAACGCCAGCAGTCAAGTCAAGCAATACTACTGCTAAAGTGATGCCACATTTAACTAATGTTGCACTCAGTCTAATGCCACCGATAAATTTAAGCAATGCCATTTAATGTCACTGGATTATTTTAGGGTTAGCTATTGATTGTGGATGTATTAAAGATTTTCCAGCTAAGGCATTCTAATGCTGTTGCACAACCAGTATACTAACGATGAATCTTGTAACTACCTTTAGATTTTTGCACTGTTAATGCTTATAGATTACATACCTCACTTTCATGAGATAACTCAATTTTTTGTACAGTGTCAAGAGGAAAGGTCAAGAGTGGGCACCTCCTCCTCCGACTGTTCTCTTGATTCGTTCGATCAAGTTTTTATGTTTATCATTTATCAAGATTGGGATAGCAATTTTTAGGTCCCCTCGAGTTCGAAATGATATTTACCTTGAAGGTACATGGTTTGCAATTTTTTTATACTGTCATTAGTTAATAATGCTAGTTACCTTCAGACTTTTGTATTTGGTTTAATGCTCTTGCACAGCTAGTATACCAATGCTGAAACTTGTTACCTTTACATTTTGTATTGTTAATTCTTATAGAAATCTTCCAGTGCTAGAGCTTATGGAAATCTGTTTAGTAAAACCATTGTACTGTATCATGTAATAAAATAACTACTCTACTGTCGCACTAGCCACTGGATTAGTGTATATTTGTACTATTCGAATGGTGTTGCATTAGCGTATGGACATATATAAAGTGTGGCAAGCTTTCCCAGATATGTGCTCAAGAAAACTACTACCTGTTTTTCTAAATACTAGACGTTTGGGTACTTTAAATTGAACTGCGAAAACGTCTTATATTAAGGAACAGAGGGTGTAGATTTCACTCAAATTATCCCGGTAAAGCTAGTCACACCTTTGTTAAAATTAATGTCCATTATGTTATCGGAGGAGGTCTATATGTTTGTCTCTAATGCCTGTCGACTACATACCTGACATCATGATGTAATGTTAAGTCATTTCCTTGTGTACAGTGTCACTGAATTGTCAAGGCGGTGATGGCATTTTATTTTAGTGGAACTACACAAAATATGCTTAAAAGAAGAGGAAAGGTCAGGAAGGGCTCATTTTTTTCCAGAAAGAACTATGTATGCCTTCCTGACATCAGCCGTCGTTGCCTTATCTATTCATTGAAACATGTGATTAGAAATAGTCTTGCTACCCTTTCTCATTAAGAAATTGGAATGCTTATATTTGTGAGTCTATGCTTCAACTAGTGCCACTTTTATAGTAATCACACTTTCAATATCTATGCAAATAGAGATGCTCAATTTTAGTGGAACTGCACAAAAAGTCCAAATGGTTCAACATTAGGAGAATGTTTTCTTCCAAACCTTTATATCCAATTGGTGGCACTATGAGCTATTCATTACAAAGGTACATGGTTTGCTACAATCCTGCTACTCTTTTTGTACTATCATTAGATAGTAATACTAGTGGTTTGCATGTGAATTTATTTGCAGGGTGGACCTACATTGGAGGTGCAAGACAGGATTCAATGATTGGATGCTCAATTTCGGTTGTATCAATTTCACCTCTTCCATCACTGCGAACATGGATATCCTTGGTCTGATGAAGAGTAGGCACTATATTTCTGCTCTGAACTAGCAAATCAATTCAGTATGAAATTGTCCAGGGCAAAACATGACTGTATCAAATTGTCCAGTGCAAAACATGACAGATGCTAAGCAGAAGAGACGTGTTTAAACTAAAAATACAAGGTGGGGTATATGTTTACTAGCTGCTTGATATTTATGCAGACAGAGATGTCTGCCCGTTGCTATTTGGCAAACAGACAAAGTGACCGCAATTTTGGTTAGAACTGCACAAGAGATTAGTATAGTCGCTGCATGCAGTGCCATTTGAAAATAGACACAGAAAGATTGGATAGTCACTTCATGGACTACAGAAAAGTAGTACTGTACTATTTATTGGCCAACACTAGATGCTTCATTGCTTTTGGAGCTTCAGTGCTTTATTGGCCAACATAGTCACTCCAGCTGTTGGTGAAACTAGTTATGTTTGCAAGAGGAATTGTAGACTTCACAAACAAATTTGTCTTTCACTCTGTACTGAATGTTGGCCAAGAGAAGCATCCATGTTAGTAGGAAGAACAGATGTTTTTTCTAGATCTTTGCTTTTGGAGCTACATATTTGTATATGATCTGTGAATCAATGAGATGCATTAACATGTTGATCTTATGTATGGGAATCGTACTAGTTGGTTTTGAATTTGGGCTACTAATGTGAAGATATTACAATGCCAGGCCTGTGAGTCTCGTGTGAACATTTCGAATGGATCGGCTCTTACTGCTATGCACAACATGATCCTTATTTCTGTGTTCTCAGTGTTTACAAGTTACTATCAGTTCCTTATTTCTGTTCGCTCAGTGTTTACAAGTTACTAATCGATCACTAGCTAGCCTACTAATGCGCTCCTGGCAGTTTTAGTTGCGACGCAAGATCTGAAGTGGCAGTTTTTTGAATAAAAATGCCTACCTCTGAAGAAACTGACAAGCTGCTCTGAAGAAAATGCCATGTGAATCTGAAGAAACTACCAGCAAAAACGTTCGCAAATGCCTTATCTCCCAGCGAACGTTCATCTGCTAATGCGATCCTACACGTACACCATTCGACCTACTCGATCCTACACGTACACTATCCGACCTACTTGATCCTACACGGATAAATAACGGATCACGCACGTACTACCTCCTTTCCGGTTTGCAGGACTCAATTCAAAAAACGACCTACTCGATCCTACACGAATAAATAGCGGATCACGCACGTACTACCTCCTTTCCGGTTTGCAGGGCTTAATTCAAAAATCTCACCAACCAAGGTAGATGATGAGTGGTGGAATCATTTTTGACAAGGAGGGAGTACCTCATCTGGATGATTCGAGTGCACTCATTTGACCGTAATGCCGGCGTGCGACCCAGCACGGACGGGACGCACCACTGATGGGACGGGATGACACAATAATAATTTCAGTTTTTCTAGTTTCCACGGAAAGCTGGCGCGCTAAGCCATGCCTGTTTATGCATTGAATTCCAATGACCGCGATGACCATCGCGTTTCCCGTGACACGCTGGTTTGCCTACCTTCCGCCTATAATTACTATTTCCCAGGCTTCTCCAGTGGCACCATCACCCAACTCGCCCTATCCTCATAAGCCCCCACCGGCCCGACGTCGCTCGTCGCTTATCCTCGCTCTTGCCACGTCGGCCATGCCCCCGCCCGTCCGCGAGAGGCGACGCCGGAGGCGTTCACCGCCAGAACTAGTGTTCGGTTTTTCACCGGAAGGCAGACGAAGGGAGGAGGCATTCTATCGGTCTTCAGATGGCAATGCGAAGTATGAGGAGTTGTTGGAGCGCGTCCGCCTTGCGGAGGAGCAGCGTATCGCTGATTTGCGCCGCCAATGGGACATGGAGCAGCAGTGCACCAACGTCCTGAGTCGCGAGCAGAGTGCCCGCAACTAGGCCGACTACATGGAGGCCGGCGCCCGGCAAATAGCCGTGGAGGCTGTCGGGCACGCATGCGTTCACGACGCCAAATTTTACTACCAGCTCGTCAAGTGGGTTTCCCACTTAGAAGCCGAAGCTTCGGTGGACCACGCCGGGATGGAAAGGGCCAACACGCGCGAGCAACCCGCCCTATCGCACCTCTGGCAAGTCCGAGGCGAGGCGGAGGACACTGGTGCCGGTGTTTAGCGTGTACTGCAGATGGCGGCTGGCAACGTCTAGTTAGCTAAGAGTAAGTTAGTACTTGTACACTACTAGAGTATTAATGGGAGTAGATAGTTAACTTGGCTATGATGGTTGTCAACGTGGAAGTTCAGTACTCTATGTCTGGATCAGACCGGTTACTTTGCTCTGAATGTTGAACTTTCCGTTTGAACGTATGGAATGGGCTGTTATTTTTTTAAATGGGTTGTATTTGTCCGCCACGGGTTTAGAGGCTGACTTGTGGGCCTACCAGGTTGATGCGTACACAATCAGGAGATGATTGTATGTGGAGAGGATGACAGCAGGGACCCACCAAGGTCATGGCAGTACGCAAGCAAGTGCCTCCTTATTTCAAGCCAATAAAAAATGGCTCCTCCTAATGGATTTCTAACATCTGGGTCCCATGCCATTGTCAACGTAGTCAATAAACGAGAGAATTGCACAACGAGCGGCTGACACCAGGGACCCAGCAGCTCGCCCAGTTTTTTTGTTTTGGGTTAATTTGGTAAATGCCACTCCAAATCTGGTAATTCTGAGAAATGCCACTGCAATGTCCAAACTTTGAAAAATGCCATTTCATGCCATTTCCAGTGGCATTTTCCAAGCCTAGGGTGGTGTTTTTCAAAGTTTGCAAAAATTGCAGTGGCATTTTTCAAAGTTTGGAAATTGCAGTGGCACTTTTATGAATCACCATAATTGGAGTGGCATTTATCTAATTTGTTTTTGAGGCGGAAGCAGGGTGTCAACTGGGCTGTGCGGGGCACTCTGGCCTGTCTAGACAGGCTTTTCTTTTATGTTTACCATATACCAGCCCAGTAGTTTTTTTTTTCTGACAATGGCTAGCCCACTTTTTTTGTGATTTGTTAAGTAAGTCGCTTTGTCAGGCCTGTTGAGCTGCAAATCTTTCAAGGCGAGGAGAGCTTCATTCGGCTGGCTGAGAAAATGGCCTATCAGTAATGAGAAATGGGCTGTACATTTTGAAAACACATCAAACCGGCAATTAGTTTCACTTTTTTTCATTTCAAGATTTTAAATTGCATTGATTTTGATGCGTGGACAATTTTTTGGATTTTATATTGATATATATTTATTTTTAAAATCATTTGAGTGTGACTCAAAATTTCGGGATTAAAAACAGTTCGGACCGCACCGAAATATGCAAAATTTCGTATAATTTTTTTAACCGTGGCTACAATATGGGCTGCAATGCTAACAAAAAGAATATGGGCTCCAAAAAAACTTTAAAAATTAGCAAATGGGCTGTAAATTATTAGAAACAATGGCAGATGGGTTGTATGCTATTTTCCACAGATTTAGGGCTTTTCTAAAAAAAGGTTGACGCACAAGCAGTGACTGTTGGATGTCCATCCAACGGTCATCGTGCTTCTTCAATTTCTGCTCTTCATGCTCCAGCCACTCAAACAAGCGCCGGCGGGACTGCCTGCTTCCTCCTCCCGCGGCCGGCTGTGCTATCGCGCAAGCCTCACCGCCCCACCGTACTCCCATCGCTGGCCTAGCCATCCCTCTACTCACCCACACATGCTGTTATTCTCCGACAATGGCAGACGAACCAGTAAATCCTCGTACCCCCCTCCGCGTGGGAAACAACTGCCGAGTCTTCCCTGGCTCTGTGTCGTTCCGTTCCTAGGCCTCGCCGTCGTCCACCGCCCAGGTGCTCTCGACGCAGCGTGGCCAATGAACGACATGCATCAGAAGTGGACTGTACGTGGAGAGGCTGACAGCTTGGTCCATGGCCGCATGCAAGGAAATGCCTCCTTATTATGCGCAAAATAATGATTCCTCCACCTGACGACTGGGACCCACCGGAAGGGCCTCTGTATTTCACGAAAAAACGTTCCCCCACTGACAGGTTGGACCCACCAACTATATCTTCGCACACAAGGAAGTGCCTCCTTATTACGCACAAAAAATGAACTCCCCCTACTAGCTGGGACCCACCATAGTGGGAGGCTGACTCGTGGGCCTACTAAGATGACGGGGACGGAGGGCTTTGTCAACTTAGTCAATATGACGATTCTAGCTCCAGTGACCGTACGATGTCCATCCAACGACCATAGTGCTTCTTCAACCTCTGGTCTTCTTGCTCCAGCCGCCCAAACAAGCGTCGCTCGTGCCGCCGGCTCCTGCCTCCTGTTGGCTGCGCTGTCACCGCTGGCCATGCCATTCCTCTATACTCACCCACACCTCCTGTTATTCTCCAGCAACTGCAGCCTCACACCGCAACTGAAGCGGTCAACGCACGCACTCCCCTTTGCGTGGGCATCCATTGGCGCGTCTTCCCCGGCTCCGCATCATCCCCTTCCTAGGCCTTGCCATCGTCCACCACCCTAGTGCTCTCGGCCCAGCATGGTCAACGTGGTCAAGGAACGATTTCCATCGGAAGAGTACTGTACATGGAGAGGCTGACAGCTGGGTCCACAGCCGCAGCAAGGAAGTGCCTCCTTATTACGCGGAAAATAATGATTTCACAAAAAAACGTTTCCCCCTAACTGCTGGGACCCACCATCTACATCTTTGCACGCAAGGAAGTGCCTGACAGTCGGGACCCACCTGGTCGAAGCATATGTAGCGTTGTCATTCTGGTCGTGAACTTGTATGTACATACTGGTCGATGTAGCGGTGCGCACGTGTCGTAGTAGAGGCACACGCGTCTTGTAGTGGAGGCGCGCACGTAGCATGTACACGTACGTACAACGGCCAGGGTACAAGAAAGAAAATATGGCCACGTACGTACATACGGGCGGGGTCTCGAATGCCTACTCGCGCATATGTACGGCCAGGGCTTGTGTACATGGCTGGGTCGGAAAGGAGAAGCTGCACGCCGTCGTGATCATGGGGAGGCAACCGGCTGGGTCAGAACGGAATGCGTCGTCGTGTTCATCGGGAGCCAACCGGCTTGGACGGAACAACCGATGGAAACGAGGCCTGGCGTACCGCAGAACGGAGGAAACGGCCTTGTGTTCAACCAGCCACGGTGGAAACGGGATCTTGTTCATCGGGAGGGGTCTGGCGTACCGCAAAACGGAGGAAACGGACCTCCTACGGTCGAAACGGGGTCCTGTTGATCGGGAGGGGTGTGGCGTACCGCAAAACAGAGAAAACAGACTTGTGTTGGAGCGCTACAGTTGAAACGCGGGTCATGTTCATCGGGGAGGGTGTGGCGTACCGCAAAACGGGACTCCACGGGATATTGTTATCTCCATCGTTGACCTCCTCCAGCCTCCACGGGCTCCTGTTTATCCACCGTTGACCTTCTCCAGCCTCCACCTATGACTGTTCATCCATGAGCTCGTGTTCATCCAGCCTCCACCGCGCGCTCCTCCACCGGCTACTATTCAACCAGCCCTCTCCACGAGGTCCTGTTCAACCACCCCTCCATGGGCTACTGTTCATCCAGCCCTCCACCGACTACTATTCAACCAGCCCTCCACCGGCTACTATTCATCCAGCCCTCCATGGGGTCCTGTTCATCCACCGGCTCAATCAATCGGGGTATTGTTCATCCAGCGGAAATGGCCTCTACTACCACGGGGTCCTGTTCATCCAACCCCCCACTAGGAACTATTCATCCAAAGCCCCCAACAACGCTCAATGTTCATCCAGAGGCAGCATCGATCGGCTTCAGTTAGCAGCAGTAGCGAAGGAATCACTTGGGTTCAGTTAACAGCAAGGGATCGATCGATTGCTCGGGTTCAGTAATGCGTAGCCTACAGTGCAATCGCTCAGATTCAGTTAGAGCCCAATGCCTCGCTCGGGTTTAGTTAGAGCCCAACGCCTCACACACACGCACATACGTATAAGAGAAACGCGCATCGCTCGGCCCCCAACCACCCACCGTAACCAGGAACTCCCCGATATTTTCCTCGCCCTCGCTTCTACCATTGTTTTTTTCATCATGGACGGCCCAAAGAATGTGATGCAGCTGCGTCTTCAGCCCACCCAGGACGAAAAGCCCATTTTCTGTCATGATTTTTTGTCATAGAAGTAGGACCCCACCACATCTATGATGATACCGGGTTTTGTCACAATTATCGTCATAGAAGTGTCATAAGCATGACAGGAAAAAAATTCGTTCGACCCAAAATGTCACGGATGTGTCTTTTTTTGTAGTGATGGAAGATACCGACCGCCCTCTGTCGCTCCATGAGTGGTATGGGCACACAAAACAGATGCTTATTTGAATGATTAGAGGTGGCACATGCAAATTTACTTGGAACGGCAAAGTAATACCGCATATAGGTAGATATGGTGGACTCATCTAGAACAACTTTGGGTTTAAGGATTTGGACGCACAAGCAATATTCCCGCTTAGTACATGTGAGGGCTAGCAAATAGATTGAGAAGCGGCCAACTAGAGAGCAAAAACAGTCATAATCATGCATTGAGAATAATTAACATTAAATACGAGCATGAGTAGGATATAAGTACCATGAAAATAAATATCGTGGAGGCTTTGTTGGTTTTGAATCAACCACATGTGTGTGAATGTGCCAAGTCAAGTCATTCAAACCATTCAGAAGAGGATACCATACTATCATACTACATCATAACCATTTTAATGCATGTTGACACTCAAGATAAATCATTATCCACTCCTAGCTGTTTAAGCATGGCATGAGTAACTATAATGTCTAATTGTCATCACAAACATGTTACACATAATATGTTGGATCAAGAACAACTGTGTTAAACATATTTAAGAAATAAAAGCAGCAAGAGTGCATGCCAACTTTCCTTCACCGCAATCACATCATCAAATCATCGTCGTTATTGCCTTTCAATTGCATGACCGTATGATGTGAAAATAATAATAATAATAATATCAATAATAATATTAATAATAATAGTGCAAGTGTGTCGTGGACTAAGTTGTAATCTGCAAACATTTCATTCAAAGGAGAACACAAGGTAATATTGACTCTTCATTAGATCAACAATAGAGCATATGAGAGCCAGTCAATATTTTCATCGTGGTCTTCTCCTTATGATGACTCAAAGAAAAGAAAAGAATTTCAAATAAACACACTGAAATATTTTGGAGTTTTTGGTTTTTCTGAAGAAAGCAAACTGACGAAGGAAAACAAAAACAAGAAAAAAGTATTTACACAGGAAAGCTCCCAACAAACGAAAAGAAGAAATGAGAAATCTTTTTGGGTTTTCTCTTAGTACTACGAACTAACTAAACAAGAAAGAAAAAATGAAAATAAGGAAGAAGTATTTTTGGGTTTTTCAAGTTTTTCAAACACACAAGAAGAAAGCGAAAATAAAACTAACATGGATATACAATGAAAAAGAAAGATGAACACCGACAACTGGAATGAATGTGTGGTACATGAATGTAATGTCATTGAGAAATACGTACTCCCCCAAGCTTAGGATTTTGGCCTAACTTGGTCTATGGCCACAACTGAAAGTAATCAGGTCCAGGGTAATACTAGGGCTCCTACGAATC
Organism: Triticum urartu; assembly: GCF_003073215.2. NCBI lineage: Eukaryota > Viridiplantae > Streptophyta > Magnoliopsida > Poales > Poaceae > Triticum > Triticum urartu. The sequence goes on from NC_053022.1 coordinate 114,292,935, forward strand.
CCACTGGTAGACAGGCTCCCGAGGCTCCCACTGATAAATGGGTTCCTCCGCCAGCTCTGTCTCAGGTGTTGGTTCTGGTGCTGAGGGCGGTGTCAACCCCCAATAAGCGTAAATGTCCTTCGGCATAATGGTATACCTTCCTAGGGAAAGATCGAACAAACAAGGTGCAGGCAAAGTAATAATCTCATGAGTGCCCTGACTGAATACCAAGTTATACCAAAATCGCCTTGGGCCAGAATCAATAAAGTTATGCCCAACCATGCTATCATAATCAAGATATTGGGTAGGTAAAAGCCTCTCTTCCTCCTCATTGTACCTAATCGAAATCTCAAAATGTCTAGCGAGGCGGGAAGCATAAATATCACCATAAATAACATCATTTGAATGGCTAGTGTGTAACCATTGAGCTACCATAGCTCCCAAACTAAATGTTCTATTGCAATAAAGAGCATGGCGCAAAATAGCAAGGTTAACCCATCAACCAGTCAAACACCTCCCGGAAAATAATGAGTAATAATGCAAAACGGGAAAATGTAAACTAGCAACTCTAGCTTCAGAAACTCCTCTCGACTCCCCCATAGTTCCCGCAGATATAAAATCTGCGATGTCACTAGGATGTGGCTCTAGAGGGCTGCCCTCATTTGGAATCATGCAAAACCTCACAAAATCCCCCAAGTGTCATCTCTTTAGGAATATCATAGAGGTGGAATGGCACAGTGGGTATATCTCTCCTAGCATGAAAATGAAAGTTTTGCACGAATGTATTAGTGAGGAGGAGGTATTGGTCACACTTATCTTCAAGGAAAGGAATGAGGCTGATACTGTTTGCCAAATAATAGAAATCATCAAAAATTCCCACATCCCTCAAGAACATGTTGCATGGCCACTCGCACGGTCGCACCTCGGCAGCACCAGAAGATTGTACTTGGGCTTCGGGGTTTCCTTAGGACCCCGGCGTGAAGAAACTCTCAACCTCCACTTAAGCATTTTCCTTTTCTTTGAAAATTTCTGAAATTTCTGGTACCTCAAAATTAAAGTGAACAATACTTAACAAGATTGATAGCAACTACTCCCACAAGTGTCTAGAGGCTATATCATGCATCAAAACTACTTTGGATCATACAAATTCAACATGCAAGCTCATACACATGGTCACCACAACAGCAAAAATTTGCAAAATATAAAGCACTAGAACAAAAACTAATTGGACCATTGGAGGAATCACATACCAAGGAGTAATCCCCCAAAATAGTTTCAAAAATGGAGCTCCAAGCAAGGAGATCGAAAATCACATGGGAATGAGCAATAACACGGGTCTGAAAGCAATGGTGATTTTTTCTGGAGGTAGAAGAAGGCAATGGGTGGATAGAATTAGTGAGGGGGCCCCTGTGGGACCCACAAGCTCACTAGGCGCACCCTGTGAGCTTATGGCTCATAGGTGCACTCCCATGGGGTGTATTCAATGCTAAAAGTTCTTAAATATTTGATACGTCCATTTTGCATCATGTTTCCTTACTGTTATTTACAATGTTTTTATCTATAATAATGCCTTTTGGAGTAATTCTAATGCCTTTTCTCTTATAATTTGCAAGCTACACACCAAGAGGGAGAATTCTGGCAGCTGGAAATCTGGACCTGGAAAAGCTATGTCAGGCCACCTATTCTGCACAACTCCAAACAAGATGAAACTTCACGGAGATTTTTTATGGATTATTTAAGAATTATTGGAGCAAATAACTACCAGTGGGGGCCCATCAGGTGGGAACAACCCACCTGGGCACGCCAGGAGCCTAGGTGTTCCCTGGTGGGTTAGGGTTCAAACCCCTAAACATCAAATCATACAATGGCACGACAGATCCCGCGGTATGGATTGAAGATTTCCTCCTCCATATCCACATGGCCGGCGGTAATGATCTCCATGCCATCAAATATCTCCCCTTAAAGCTGAAAGGACCAGCACGACACTGGCTAAATAGCCTCCCAGAGAACTCTATTGGTAGGTGGGAAGATTTGGAAGAAGCCTTTAGAGACAACTTCCAAGGTACCTATGTCCGGCCTCCGGACGCCGATGACCTCAGTCACATAGTCTAGCAACCCGGAGAGTCATCCTGAAAAGTCTGGACCATGTTCTTAATTAAAAAGAACCAAATTGTCGATTTCCCGGACGCCGAAGCCCTCGCGGCCTTTAAACACAGAGTCCGTGACGAGTGGCTCGCCCGACACCTCGGCCAAGAAAAACCGAAGTCCATGGCAGCTCTTACCGTACTCATGACCCGCTTTTGCACGGGAGAAGATAACTAGTTAGCTCGTAGAAGCAACAACACCAGTGACCCTGGCACCTCCGAAACCAGAGATGGCAATGGTAGGCCACAACGCAACAAACACAAGCATCAAAGTAACAATGAAGATACTGAAGACACTGCAGTCAACGCCGGATTCAGTGGCTCTAAACCTGGTCAGCGGAAGAAGCCATTCAAAGGAAACAAAGATGGTCCATCCAGTTTGGACATAATACTTGATCGGCCTTGGCAGATCCATGGCACACCGGACAAGCCTGCCAATCATACCAACAGAAATCGTTGGGTCTTTAAACAGGCCGATAAGCTAAAACACAGAACATAAGGGGAAAGGGCCGCCTAGCGAGGATGATGATGAGCCTCGCCCAACAAACACAGGTGGGCAAAAGAAATTCCCCCCCGGCGTAAAAACAGTGAATATGATCTACTCCACTCATATCCCTAAGCGGGAGCGCAAGCGCGCACTAAGGGACGTTGATACGTCTCCAACGTATCTATAATTTATGAAGTATTCATGCTATTATATTATCTGTTTTGGATGTTTATGGGCTTTATTATACACTTTTATATTATTTTGGGACTAACCTATTAACCCAGAGCCCAGTGCCAGTTTCTGTTTTTCCTTGTTTTAGAGTATCATAGAAAAGGAAATTCAAAAGGAGTCCAATTGACCTGAAACTTCACAGAACTTATTTTTGGACCAGAAGAAGCCCACGGAGTATCGGAGATGGACGAGGAGAGTCCCGGGCTGCCCATGAGGGTGGGGGCCGCGCCGACCCCCCTGGGCGCGCCCCCCTGCCTCATGGACAGCCCGGAGATCCACCAACGTACTTCTTCCTCCCATATATACCCATATGCCCTAAAAACATCAGAGAGCAGAATAGATTGGGAGTTCCGCCGCTAGAAGCCTCCGTAGCCACCGAAAACCAATCTAGACCCGTTTCGGCACCCTGCCGGAGGGGGAACCCCTCACCGGTGGCCATCTTCATCATCCCGGCGCTCTCCATGACGAGGAGGGAGTAGTCACCCTCGGGGCTGAGGGTATGTACCAGTAGCTATGTGTTTGATCTCTCTCTCTCTCTCTCTCTCTCTCTCTCGTGTTCTTGAGGTGGTACAATCTTGATGTATCGCGAGCTTTGCTATTATAGTTGGATCTTATGATGTTTCTCTCCCTCTACTCTCTTGCAATGGATTGAGTTTTCCCTTTGAAGTTATCTTATCGGATTGAGTCTTTAAGGATTTTAGAACACTTGATGTATGTGTTGCGTGGGATACCCGTGGTGACAATGGGGTATTCTATTGATCCACTTGATGTATGTTTTGGTGATCAACTTGTGGGTTCTGCCCATGAACCTATGCATAGGGGTTGGCACACGTTTTCGTCTTGACTCTCCGATAGAATCTTTGGGGCACTCTTTGAAGTACTTTGTGTTGGTTCGAATAGATGAATCTGAGATTGTGTGATGCATATTGTATAATCATATCCACGGATACTTGAGGTGACATTGGAGTATCTAGGTGACATTAGGGTTTTGGTTGATTTGTGTCTCAAGGTGTTATTCTAGTACGAACTCTATGATAGATTGAATGGAAAGAATAGCTTCATGTTATTTTACTACGGACTCTTGAATAGATCGATCAGAAAGGAACTTTGAGGTGGTTTCGTACCCTACCATAATTTCTTTGTTTGTTCTCCGCTATTAGTGACTTTGGAGTGACTCTTTGTTGCATGTTGAGGGATAGTTATATGATCCAATTATGTCATTATTGTTGAGAGAACTTGCACTAGTAAAAGTATGAACCCTAGGCCTTGTTTCAACGCATTGAAACACCGTTTGTGCTCACTTTTATCATTAGTTACCTTGCTGTTTTTATATTTTCAGATTACAAAAACCTTTATCGACCATCCATATACCACTTGTATCACCATATCTTCGCCGAACTAGTGCACCTATACAATTTACCATTGTATTGGGTGTGTTGGGGACACAAGAGACTCTTTGTTATTTGGTTGCAGGGTTGCTTGAGAGAGACCATCTTCATCCTATGCCTCCTACGGATTGATAAACCTTAGGTCATCCACTTGAGGGAAATTTGCTACTGTCCTAAAAACCTCTGCACTTGGAGGCCCAACAACGTCTACAAGAAGAAGGTTGTGTAGTAGACATCAGACGTCGATGCCATAGAGCCAGCCGCGCCAAAATTCAACCCATGGTCGGCCTATCCGATCACTTTTGACCGCAGAGACCATCCAACCAGTATCCGTCACGGAGGTTCGGCAACATTGGTCCTCGATCCAATCATCGATGAATTCCATCTCACGTGAGTCCTCATGGACGGGCGGCAGCAGTCTTAACCTGCTTTATCAGGACACTGTCCGTAAAATGGGTATTGATCTGTCAAGGATCAAGCCCACTAAAACCACCTTTAAAGGAGTAATACCCGGCATAGAGGCTTGCTGCATAGGGTCAATAATGCTGGAGGTAGTCTTCGGCTCACCGGATAACTTCTATAGCGAAGATTTGATCCTCGACATTGTCCCCTTCCGCAGTGGTTATCATACACTGCTCGGACAAACCGCTTTCGCCTATTTCAATGCAGTCCCGCACTATTCCTATCTAAAGCTTAAGATGCCCAGGCCACGCGATGTTATAGAAGTCAATGGAAACATGGAGTGCTCCCTCCGTACTGAGGAGCATACCGCGGTCCTCGCAGCTGAGGTACAGGGTGGCCTTATCAAGCCGAATACTTCATCGGCCATCAAGCCCCTGGACACTGTCAAAAGAGTCCGGTCTACCCTGCAGAACGATACTTTAGTTCATCCAGAACTTGATTAGCAATTCGGCCTCCGTCAAAACCCCCACCTAATCATGTCATACGTACTGCGCGTACATAACTAGGCACTAAAAATACCATGGGCAAGGACGGAGGCACACTAAAGACAAAGTCCACAATACGGCTCGACCCTATTCGGACCTTAATATTCTTCTTTTTTTCTCCTTTTTCTCTTTTTTATTTTGCAGGTTCTTAAAAACCCAAATCACTTTTCGGTGGTACAAAGGGCCCTTTCCCAGGCCCCTTCTATATACTCGATCGTTGATCCTCTCAAAGGATCCTACACTAAGGTGAAAAGCGACACAAACGTGCGGCAGGGTGTTCAAAGGATCTTCAAGACCACCTTTGTTAGGACCTATATACATCTTTCCCTTGTTCTCAAATTCTTGGCATGTAAAATAGCCTTGATGATTATGGCATTCTCTGTAAGAACACGTTCGACGTATCAATCAGACTATAGCGGAAACAGTTTTGTCCAACCTTATTCGGTATTGGTTTATTTCATAATCTGTATTCTGTCTTCGCGAGAGATTGACATATACACCTCAGCATAAATTTCCAGGGGCTCTATTCATCCACATATATTTGTCAAAAACAAAAAGTCCGAACACTTTTATAGTATACTTCGGTGTCCCGAATACTGCATTATATGCATCGGCTCCGAATCATGTCTTTGTTCAATAGTTGGGTTGCCCGGCTCCTATGGTTACCACCTTACGTTCCGCTTGTTCGGCTAAGGTAGTAAATGGAGAACTACTGCGATTGTGTTTTCGGTTCGTCCGGTCAAACACCTCAGTAGAGAAAGCCGAAAACTAACTGTCATGATATAGCGAGAGCTGGTCAGTGGTTCGGCGACTTACTAAATCTTTTGCAATTTCTTCCGTATTATAAGAAGGACTGTCCTCCACCCAGTCACGCACCTAAGGCATCCAAGTTCAGATAGCCGAACAATCACCAGGGGCTAGCCTATAGTCCCATTATCAAACTCCTATGGCTAGGTGAGAGTGATAAAGCTGCATAGTCTTATTGCCTGGTTCGCTGCACTGACACCTCCTTTATGGACCAAGACGTTGGGGCAAGTGTGGTCATGTGCTATTCCGAACACCCCCATAGTATCTACGTGGGGGCTGAAGCCGACGGCTGGCAAACTTTCAGATATAAAAACAACCTCACAGGAGGAAAATAATTTCAGGTAAAGGCACAAATATATTATACAAGCCTAATTTTCATAACACAAAGTGTGGGCATCCCAAAGACATCCATTCAAATATAATATCCTTCAAGCATTGACCCTCTATTAAACGGGCACCCTCTAGGACGTCTTCGAAATGCTCCGGCTTGCGATAGTCCTTGCCTTCAGGTGGGCCCTCAACTGCCACGACGATGACTTTCATCTTCGCCCAGTGCATCTTGACATGGGCAAAGGCCATCCGAGCACCCTCAATGCACGAAGAGCGCTTCACAGCTTCAATTCGGGGAAGGGCGTCGGCGAGCCACTTGACCAGGCCGAAGTAGCTGCCAGGAATGGGTTCGGCTGGCCATAGCTGGACTATGATGTCCTTCATGGCCAGGCCGGACATCCTATGCAGCTCTGGTAGCTGCATAATCTGGTCGTTCAACAGCGCTGGACACTCCGGCGCCAGATATTGCGACCAGAAGAGTTTCTCCGTCGTATTCCTCTCTTGGGCCCGGAAAAACTTCGCAGCATCGGCGACGCTCTTCAGAAGATCCGCAAACGCGTCTGGAGAACTCCATAATCGAGTAAGCAGGGCATATTGACTGCCGAATTTACTCTGCAAAAGAAAGGGCTTACCAACCGCTATCTGTTCGGCCTGCTTGATCTCCTCACGAGCCGCCCGTGACTCCGTCCGCGCCTCCCTGGCCTCCTAGAGAGCCTTGGAGAGTTCAACTGCTTGGGCCTTATTTTTCTCCTCCAAGGCCTCACACTTACGAGCAGCGTCCTTGAGCTCCTGCTTGACTTCGGTAACCCTCTCCTCATACTGGCGGCGGGTGGCCTGCTCGGTCTTTAAGTCCGCAGCCGCTTTATCATCAGCCGCTCTACTCACCCTCGCCTGCTCTTCGGCTTGCGACAAGGCGCCCTTGAGGGTCTAAACCTCAGCCGCACTGCCTGCAATCATTTACATGAGAACGTGTGTAAGCTTAAACTCCGCACTCGCATATAATTTCAGTCATACAAAACATACCTTATACCTCATCGAACCACTTGTTATTGCGATCGAGGTCATCATCGGCCAGCTTCAGCTTCCACTTGAGTTTGGAAACTTCAGCGGCCTGGGCGGTTGCCGCCAACAGGGAAGCATGCTCATTCAATAGATATATATGTTACCTTCTACGATAATCATTTGATCCATTGTTCGCCTTTTTTTCCAAAACCGAACAGAGTCTCAAGGGCTACTATCTATATAACAACATAGTTCCTTCATATAAAACGGGCGTCTTACGTCGCATACCTCAAAGCCTGTCAATAGGCTGGTGAAGGCTTTGTTCAGCCCGCTCTTGACAGACTAAATCTTCTCGACCACCGTATCCATCAGGGTACGGTGCTCGTCCATGACGGAAGCACGGCGAAGTGCTCCCACCAAAGTGTCCGGCGCCTCTGAATTGAGGGAGGTCACCCGTGGAGTCGACGCTTCCCCCTCCTTTAAAGGGAGTTGTTTGCTCGATTCCGGAGCCATATGGGTCTCCAGAATGGTGTTCGGCTGGGGGCCGGATTGGTCATGGCCCCCGTCATCAGTCTCCATAGGGGCTGGTTCCCCCATGTTCTCGGCAGCCGAGGTGTTACCCTCTGGCGCTGTCTTGGCGGCCTCCCGCACCTCTCCATGGCTTGGAGAGGTTCTTCGGGACAACACTTCGATGTCATCCGTAACGGTTGGCGGGGAGGCTCACGCAGGTGTCTCACTCTCCACCGTCTCCCGCTCCAGCGAGTTCCCCGAAGATGATGATAATTGGGGTAGATCGCGGGCCTGACTGAGACACACAATACAAATGTGTTAGAATTACAATCTTAAAAACTGGATATATGTACAATATCCTTGAATACTTACGATGCGGCCAGGGGCTTCGATCTAGGGCGCCACTCGGGGATGGCTTCGGCGTCCTAATCTGAGCCGTTCGAAAGGGATATCTTCCCCCTTTTTGACGCCTCTGTCTCTGGGTCTATAGAGGCTGCCCTTTTCTTATTTCTCCCCTTAAGGGGATAATTGCTCTCTTCTTCCTCCTCCTCTTCGTATTCATATCCCTCGTGGGAGGAGAGAGCTTCGGTATCTCCGGACACAACGTCCGAAGTGCCCTTACGGCGGAGGCCACCTTTGCCTCCCTGCCCTTCTTCTTTGCATTATTCTCTGGTGCCTTATAAGGTGCCGGGACCAGCATCCTCGTTAACAAAGGAGTGGCTGGGTTTTGGGGTAGCGGCACCGGACACCTGATCCGGTCCGCCTTCACTGTCCAGTCCTAAATAAGGAATGGGCGTCTCAGTATACCCTTTGACTTATGGACCGAAATTATGTTTGGAAGTAAGAAGCTTACCTCGATAGCCGGATTCGTGCTATCGAGACCGATATCTCCGGTCTTCTCCGGCTACGACTTCTGGGCCTTAAAAAGCAGTTTCCAGATCTCTTCGTGCATTGTGCTGAAGAAACGCTGCAGGGTTCGGGGGCCATCCGGATTAAACTCCCACATGCGGCGAGGTCGGCGTTGGCATGGGAGGATCCGGCGGAAGAGCATCACTTGAATCACGTTAGTGAGACTGGTGTGCTTATTTATCATACTCTTGATGCACTTTTGCAGCGTCCTCACATCGTCGGTTGACCCCCAGTCTAGACCCTTGTTGGTCCAAGACGTGAGCCGCATAGGGGGCCTAGATTTAAATTCAGGAGCGTCTGCCCAATTGGTACCTGGGGCTCAGTGATGTAGAACCACTCCTGCTGCCACCCTTCACGGTTTCCACGAAGGCTCCTTTGGTCCAAGTGGCATTGGGGAGTTTGCTTACCATGGCACCACCGCAGTCGGCGTGCTGCCCATCAACCACCTTTGGCTTCACGTTGAAGACTTTGAGCCATAGGCCGAAGTGGGGTGGAATGCGAAGGAGCGCCTCGCACACGACGATAAACGCCGAGATGTGGAGAAAGGAGTTTGGGGCTAGATCGTGGAAATCTAGCCCGTAATAAAACATGAGGCCACGGACAAAAGGGTGAAGTGGAAACCCTAGGACGCAGAGAAAGTGAGGGATGAACACAACCCTCTCGTCAGGCTTTGGAGTGTGGATGACTTGCTCTTTGGCCGGGAGCCTCTGTGCGATTTCCGCGGTCAAATACTTCGCCTCCCGAAGTTCCTTGATGTCCTTCTCCGTGACGGAGGAGGCCATCCACTTGCCCTGTGAGCCAGATTCGGACATGGCTGGAAAGATTAGGCGGTGGGAAAGATTGAAGCTTGGGCGCTGGAGCTCGAGGGCGGGAAAGCTGAGGAAGGAAGAAGGCCTGGGGTAAAAAGATGGATCTTTATCCGCTGATATAGGCAGTGAATATCAAGCGGCCCCCACAAGCCTTAAAAATCGCTTGTTTCCAAGGGGTCGTGTGAATGGCATGGTTGGATTACCCAAACCTGTATTGATGAAAATCCCGTAATAAGGGGACACGATCTCTGCTTTGACAAGATGCGTCAATGGAGGCTGCGCCTCGAAACACGATGCGGGAGGCCAAAAACAGTTCGAAATAATAAAAGGCCAGACGTGACGTGATAACCCACAAGTATAGGGGATCGTTTGTAGCCTTTTTTGATAAATAAGAGTGTCGAACCCAACGAGGAGCTAAAGGTAGAACAAATATTCCCTCAAGTTCTATCGACCACCGATACAACTCTACGCACGCTTGCCGTTTGCTTTACCGAAAACAAGTATGAAACTAGAAGTACTTTGTAGGTGTGATAAGATAGGTTTGCAAGATAATAAAGAGCACGTAAATAAAATCTAGGGGCTGTTTAAATAAATACACAACTAAGTTAGTTTTAGTAGAGAGTTTTTGTCAACAAGAAAGTTATTTGTCCCTAGGCAATCGATAACAAGTACCGGTAATCATTCTTGTAATTTTATATGAGGCAGAGGCATGAGCTAACATACTTGCTCTACTTGGATCATATACACTTATGATTGGAACTCTAGAAAGCATCCGCAACTACTAAAGATCATTAAGGTCGTGAAACCCAACCATAGCATTAAGTATCAAGTCCTCTTTATTCCCATACGTCATACCCCGCCTACTCGGGTTTAAGTTTCTGTCACTCTTGCAGCCCACCGTAAGCGAACCATGAACATATTGCAACACCCTACAGCAAGGGCCCCTCACGTTTGCGCGAGACGGAGGGCACCGTAGGACAACACCATAAAAAATATACAATCATACCAACCAAGATCACGATTAACCCACAGGACAAAATGGATCTACTCAAACATCATAGGATAACCATAGATCATTAGGAAATAATATATGGAGTTTAGCACCATGTTTAAATAGAGATTACAGTGGGAGAAGGGGTTTTACTTCACTGCAATGAGGGGGAGAGAGTTGGTATTGACGGTAGCAAGATTGTTGATGTAGATCGCCGTCTCGATTGTTGCCCCGGTGGCACTCGGGCGCCACAGGAAGCGAGGGGGAGAGAGCCCCCCTCCTTTTTCTTCCTTGCCCCCCTAGATTGGAGGAGAGTTCCCCCTCTAGTACTTGGTATCCATGGCGGCGGAGGGGCGGGAGCCCCTCTGAGATTGGATCTCCCTCTTTGTTCTCTTCTGTTTCGCGTTCCCAGATCTGGCCGAAAACAGTTTTTTATATTCCCGGAGATCCGTAACTCCGCTTGCGCTGAGATTTTAGCATGATTTTATTCCGGATATAAGCTTCCTTGCACCCGAATTAGAGTTCCAACTGACGTACGAGGTGAGAACAACCCACCATGGCACGCTTGGCTCCTCTGGTGCGCCCTGGTGGGTTGTGCCCACCACGGGCGTCCGTTTGCGGTGATTTCAACTTCCAAAAATCACATATATTCCAAAATAATTCTCTGTGAAATTTTATTGCATTTGGAATTTATTTGATATGGATACTCTACGATACAAAAACATGCAGAAAACAGGAACTGGCACTTGGCACTCGATCAATAGGTTAGTCCAATAAATCATATAAAAAGTTGTCAAAAGTATGTAAAACTTGTATAATATTGGCATGAAACAATCAAAAATTATAGATACGATAGAGACGTATCAGCATCCCCAAGCTTAATTCCTACTCGTCCTCGAGCAGGTAAATGATAAAAAAGATAAATTTTGATGTGGAATGCTACCTAGCATAAACTTGATCATATATCTAATCATGGCATGAATATTAAGACATAAGTGATTCAAAGCAATAGTCTATAATTTGACATAAAGACATCAATACTTAGGCATCCCAACAAACAATCATGTCTTTCAAAATATCAACGCCAAAGAAAGCTATCCCTACAAAATCATATAGTCTTGTCATGCTCTATCTTCTTAACACAAAGTATTTATCATGCGCAACCCCGATGACAAGTCGAGCAATTGGTTCATACTTTTTAACGCGCTTCAGCTTTTTCAACCCTCACGCAATACATGAGCGCAAGCCATGGATATAGCACTACGAGTGGAATAGAGTATGATGATAGGGGTAAATATAAAGAAGACAAAAAAGTAAGAAAGTCTCACATCGACGCGGCTAACCAACGGGCTATGGAGATGCCCATCAATTGATATCAATGCGAGGAGTAGGGATTGCCATGCAACGAATGCACTAAGAGCTGTAAGTGTATGAAAGCTCAATATGAAAACTAAGTGGGGGTGCATCTAATCCTATAATGAAAAATTCCCACTAGTATATGAAAGTGACAACATAGGAGAATCTCCATATGAAAAACATGGTGCTACTTTGAAGCACAAGTGTGGTAAAGGATACTAACTATGCCCCTTCTCTCTTTGTTTATTTTTTTCTTTTGTTTTCTTTCTTCTTTTTGTTCTTTCTTTTCTTTCTCTTTCTATTTTTCTTTTTTTCTCTTATTGTCCGGAGTCTCGTCCCGACTTGTGGGGGAATCATAGTCTCCGTCATCCTTTCCTCACAGGGGCACTACTCCAAAAATGATTAATGATGATCATCACACTTCTATTTACTTATAACTCAAAAGAAATAAAAAATACAAACTCGATACCTATGAAAAAATATGACTCTATATGAATGCCTCTGGCATGTACCAGGATGTGCAATGATCTAGTGTAACATGTATGAAAAATGATGAACAATGGCTAAGCCACAACTACTATGTCAGCTATATGATCACGCAAAGCAATATGACAATGAATGCTCAAGTCATCAAACGGAAGTGGTGGAAGTTGCATGGCAATATATCTCGGAATGACCATGGAAGAGCCATAATAGGTAGGTGTGGTGGCTGTTTTGAGGAAGATATAATAAGGCTTATGTGTGATAGAGCGTATCGTATCACGTGGTTTGGATGCGCCTGTGAAGTTTGCACCACGCCTCGTGGTGAGAAAGGGCAATGCATGGTACCGTAGAGGCTAGCAAATTGCGGAAAGGTAAGAGTGCGTATAATCCATGGACTCACATTAGTCATAAAGAACTCATATACTTATTGCAAAAGTTTATTAGTCCTCGAGGCAAAGTACTACTACACATGCCCCTAGGGGGATAGATTGGTAGGAAAAGACCATCGCTCGTCCCCGACCGCCACTCATAAGGAAGACAATCAATAATAAATCATGCTCCAACTTCATAGCATAACGAGAGACTATACGTGCATGCTTCGGGAATCACAAACCTTAACACCAATATTCTTACTGACCACAACCGTTTACTAGTACCTCCCACATATTCCATCTCTATATCGCAAAACTATTGCAAGGAATCAAACATATCATATTCAGGGATCCATAAGTTTTATGTAGGATTTTATGACTAACCATGCAATTGACCAATTCCTTTTGACTCTCTAAATAGATCTAAGTGAAGCATGAGAGTTTAATTCTTTCTAAAAAAGATCATGCTCTAATAAATATAAGTGTAGCATAAGAGCATTCTTCAAATAACGGTTTTCTATGTGAAGAGAAACAGGCAATCCAAACTTCAAATGATATAAGTGAAGCACATGAAGCATTATATAAAGCCATACTCAAAAGATATAAGTGAAGTGCAATGAGCATTCTATAAATAAACCATGGACTATCTCATACCAGCATGGTGCATAAAACAAAAATGAAAACTAAAAGCAAAAGACGCTCCAATATTTGCACATATCACGTGAACGAAACGAAGACGAAAACATACCGATACTTATTGAAGAAAGATGGGATGCCTTTTGGGGAATCCCCAAGCTTAGACGCTTGAGTCTCCTTGATTATTTACTTGGGGTGCCTTGGGCATCCCCAAGCTTGAGATCTTGCCTCTCCTGCTTCTGCTCATATCGAAACCTCCTCGACCTTTGATCACTTCATCCACACAAAACTCAACAGAAAGCTCGGTAAGATCCGTTAGTATAATAAAGCAAATCACTACTCTAAGTACTATTGCAAAAAAATTCATTTTTTTGCATTGTAAATACTGTAATATAACTTTATCATGGCTTATACCACCGATAAAAATCGATAGTTTCATCAAAACAAACAAAACAATGCATCAAAAACATAATCTGTCTTAAACAAGATAGTCTGTAGTAATCTAAACATTCACCATACTTCTGGTACTCCAAAAATTATGAAACCATTATGAAAAATAAACATTTTGTATAGCAAGATAGTTAAAAAGATTTTAGAACCATTTGACGTTCCAGTAAACAATGTAAAATCGAGCACTACAACCAAAGTTTCTGTTTTCCACCGCACAAACCAACAAGCAATCAAATCATCCAAAAGGCAAAACTTGTAACATTATTTTTATAATAAAATGGAATTGTACAAGGGGATAATTATTTTTGTGAGAATCTTCATGAAAAATTCTACATTTTTTCCATGAGCATGAACACAAGTGTTCAAGGTCGACCCTCACTTCTCCAATTCATAACTTCCAATCGCTTCTCTTTTATGAAAAGGTTTTTAAGTTCCCCTCTATATTTTTTTGTTTTTAAAATTTATAAAAGCACTCAACAGAAATAAATAAATCTCTAAAACTTCCGAGTTGTCTCGCCGACAGCGCTTTCTTTAAAGCCGTTAAGCTAGGCATAAGGTGCTCAAGTAATGGATCCACCTGGATCCCAAGGTATATCAAAGCCAATTTTAATTAACAATGATTTGGCATTTAGTAGTGAGCACAAAGCAACATATATCAAGCAATTACAAATTCTAACTCTCTTCCTATGCATCAACATGTCATACAAGAACAATTCATGCACATCAAGTAAAGGCCAATACATAGCCTAAGCAGTTTCTTGCAATTTTATCGTGTTGGAAACGTGGAGAGGCGGAGATGTAGTTCCTCTCTCATAATAATTGCAAGTAGGAGCAGCAAGCGCATGCATATTATACTTATCAAAATCGTCATGTGTAATGGTAGAATGCAACCCATCAATGTAATCCTTAATAAGTGCAAACTTCTCTGATATAGTGTAGTTGGGAGAATTCGAAAATATAATAGGACTATCATGTGTGGGTGCAATAGCAACAATGTCATTCTTAACATAAGGAACTATAGCAAGTTCATCTCCATATGCGTAATTCATATTGACATATTGGCCACAAGCATAGCAAGCAAGAAGTTCATCAAAAAGGGATATTTCAAAAGAATCCACAGGATCATAGCAATTATCATGACATTCATCCTTCGGTAAGAACGAAGGAAAATTAAACAATGTATGAGTTGAAGAGTTACTCTAACTAGAAGGTGGGCACAGGTGATCAATCCAGTCTTCCTCCATTTCTTCTTTGCTCTCCTCCTCATCTTTCTCATCCAATGAGCTCGCAGATTCATCAATTTCTTCTTTCATAAACTCATGCAAAATATTAGTCTTTTCTTGGACAACGGCGTTATTCTCAATAAATACATCAATATCATAATTGTATTTATAATTATCATAGCAATATTTAAGGATAGCAAGATTTTCAGGTCTATAAACTGAATCATCAAAATCTTCAAACTTTTCAAACAAAGATTCAATTGCATATGCACCCTTAAAAGCAACAAATTCTTCTGTTCGTTTCACATCATAATAATCATATATACCTCTACCATAAGAAGCATGAATAGGGAAGGCGTGGAACCTCAATCTTAGAGCAACAAGCATAATCATATCTCAAGCATAGATTCCAAGCATACCATTGCAACATTTCAATTTGACCCCATAAAAGTTTTCCCTTTTGAGTCAAGCGATAATCCCTAAAGTATTCACGTTGATCCAACGTTACTCCCATTATAAATTTGAATGGGGTTTTCTCAGGATTATGAAAGTAGTGCATAATATTTTTCACATAACGAGCATCGAGGGTTTCAGGAGATTCCTCATCTCCATGAGTAGCAAGTACCACTAATTTTTTGGTGTTTCGTGTTCCATATCCATATCTAAAGATAGAGAACAACTTAGAACAAGAAATAAAATCTACTTAGTGATAAAGCAAACAAGCACACACGAGAATATTCACCCCGCGCTATTGCTCCCCGGCAATGGTGCCAGAAAAAGGTCTCGATAACCCACAAGAATAGGGGCTCATTTGTAGACTTTTTTGATAAATAAGAGTGTCGAACCCAATGATGATATAAAGGTAGAACAAATATTCCCTCAAGTTCTATCGACCACCGATACAACTCTACGCACGCTTGACGTTCGCTTTACCGGGAACAAGTATGAAACTAGAAGTACTTTGTAGGTGTGATAGGATAGGTTTGCAGGATAATAAAGAGCACGTAAATAAAATCTAGGGGCTGTTTAAATAAAGACACAACTAAGTTAGTTTTAGTAGAGAGTTTTTGTCAACAAGGAAGTTATTTGTCCCTAGGCAATCGATAACTAGTACTGGTAATCATTCTTGTAATTTTATATGAGGGAGAGGCATGAGCTAACATACTTTATCTACTTGGATAATATGCACTTATGATTGGAACTCTAGCAAGCATCCACAACTACTAAAGATCATTAAGGTCGTGAAACCCAACCTTAGCATTAAGTATCAAGTCCTATTTATTCCCATACGTAATACCCCACCTACTCGGGTTTAAGTTTCTGTCACTCTCGCAACCCACCATAAGTGAACCATGAATATATTGCAACACCCTACATCAAGGGCCCCTTGCGTTTGCGTGAGAAGGAGGGCACCATAGGACAGCACCATAAATAAAATATACAATCATACCAACCAAGATCACAATTAACCCAGAGGACAAAACGGGTCTACTCAAACATCATAGGATAACCATATATCATTGGGAAATAATATATGGAGTTGAGCACCATGTTTAAGTAGAGGTTACAACCGGGAGAAGGGGTGTTACGCCGCTGCAATGAGTGGGAGAGATTTGGTGTTGACGGTAGCAAGATTGTTGATGTAGATCGTTGCCCCGGTGGCACTCCGGCGCCACCGGAAGCGAAGGGGGGAGAGCCCCCCTCCTTATTCTTCTTACTTGGCCTCCCCCCTAGATGGGAGGATAGTTCACCCTCTGGTCCTTGGTCTCCATGGCGGCGGAGGGGCGGGAGCCCCTTTGAGATTGGATCTCCCTCTCTGTTCTCTTCTGTTTAGCGTTCCTAGATCTGGCCGAAAACTGTTTCTTATATTTCCGGAGACCCGTAACTCCGATTGCGTTGAGATTTTAACACATTTTTTTCCAGATATAAGCTTCCTTGCGCCCAAAGTAGAGGTCCAACCGATGTACGAGGTGAGCACAATCCACCACGGCACACCTGGCTCCTTTGGCGCGCCTTGGTGGGTTGAGCACACCACGGGCGTCCGTTTGTGGTGATTCCAACTCCCGAAAATCACATATATTCCAAAATAATTTTCCGTGAAATTTTATTGCATTTGTACTTCATTTGATATGGATACTCTGTGATACAAAAAACATGCAGAAAACAGGAACTGGCGCTTGGCACTGGATCAATAGGTTAGTCCAATAAATCATATAAAAAGTTGCCAAAAGTATGTAAAACTTGTATAATATTGGCATGAAACAATAAAAAATTATAGATACAACGGAGACGTATCATGACATTTCGCCCAAAAAGCTGTCAGTAGACATACCTTATTAAGTATTGAACCCTTATGGTTGAGGGTTGTAACTATTATACAGAGCTGGATACAGTTCTCTTGTTTAGAAGACTACTTTTTATGTGGAGAAGGAACCCGCCTTGCAATGCCGAAGACAATGTGTGAGCCTAACACATTATCATTGAAGACTGGTTCAGCGGCTACTGAGGGAGTCCTGGACTAAGGGGTCCTCGAGAGTTCGGCCCATGTGTTGTGAAACTGGACTGATGGGCCAAGAAGATACAAGTTAGAAGGTCTTCCCCGTTGTCCAGATGGGACTCTCCTTTGCATGGATGGCAAGTCTAGCGTCCGGATGTATAATTTCCTTTCTCTGTAAACCGACTCTGTACAACCCTAGGCCCCTCCAGTGTCTATATAAACCGGAGGGTTTAGACCGTAGAGGCTAAGACAAATCACATAGGCTAGACATCTATGGTTTAGCCATTACGATCTCGAGATAGATCAACTCTTATAACCCCTATACTCATCAAATACAATCAAGCAGGACATAGGGTTTTACCTCCATTAAGAGGGCCCAGACCTGGGTAAACATTGTGTCCCCCTTGTCTCCTGTTACCTTCGATCCTCAGATGCACAGTTCGGGACCCCCTACCCGAGATCGGTCGGTTTTGACACTGATAGGCGGTTGTTTTGCCAGATCTTTACATTTTCATTTTTGAACACCGGATATTTACATCGTCTGATGATTTTTTTGAACTTTTTGGGATTTAAATGCCATGGCACTCCATGCATGTGTCCAAGCCGTGACACCAATATGTTTGAAAAAACGTTCCAATTTACTGCACATGGAATTAACTCACACACAAGTACACAATTTTTTTCAAACTGTTATGGTTAGCCGATGCATGTAGATGTAGTTCAAATTTGGATTACGGTCATTAAATGGCTAGAAAATCACTTAAATGTCTTAAAAGGGTCAAATGACCCCTGAAATTTTCCAAATTTTGACATGACAGTTGTATTAGTGCACGTTAACTGTAGAAATTTTTTGAAGCCCTTAAGAGGAAGCTATCGCCCGTTCATCATCAAACATGCATTGTTCCCTCTCGAAACCACGAGCCTTCTAGCGAGTTGCTCCGGTTTGTGAGGGGTGTCCAAACTTTCGTCAAACAAGCCAATTATTTTACCACATCATCTTGGTGGCATGACATTATGTGAAGCAAAGTTTCATGTGTTTGTGATCATTTTTTTTATTTTTTGGAAATTGAATGGTATGGCGCTCCATGCATGTGTGTCCAGCCATGACACCAATATGTTTGAAAATTCCTTCCAATTTACTGCACATGGAATTAACTCGCACACAAGTACAAAAAATATGATTTTTCAAACCGTTATGGTTAGCCGTTGCATGTAGATGTAGTTCAAATTTGAATTACGGTCATTAAATGGCTAGAAAATCACTTAAATGTCCTTAAAAGGTCAAATGACCCCTACAATTTTCCAAATTGTAACATGACAGTTGTATTAGTGCATGTTAAATGTAGAAAAAAATTGAAGGCCATAAGAGGAAGCTATCTCATGTTCGTCATCAAACATGCATTGTTCCCTCTCGGAAACACGAGCTTGTAGTGAATTGCTACGGTTTGTGAGGGGTGTGTGTCCAAAATTTCATCAAACAGGCCAATTTTTTTACCACATCAGCTTGGTGGCATGACATTACATCAAGAATGGTTTCATGTTTTTCTGATCATTTTTTAATTTTTTGGAATTAAAATGCCATGGCACTCCATGCATGTGTCCATGCCATGACACCAATATGTTTGAAAATTCCTTCTAATTTACTGCACATGGAATTAACTCACACACAAGTACACAAATATGATTTTTCAAACCGTTATGGTTACCCGTTGCATGTAGAAGTAGTTCAAATTTGAATTGTGGTCATTAAATGGCTAGAAAAGCACTTATATGTCTTTAAAAGGTCAAATGACCCCTAGAATTTTCCAAATTTTCACATGACAGTTGTATTAGTGCAAGTTAAATGTAGAAAAATACAATGAAGACCATAAGAGGAAGCTATCTCCCGTTCGTCATCAAACATGCATTGTTCCCTCTCGGAACCACGAGCCTTCTAGTGAGTTGCTCTGGTTTGTAAGGTGTGTGTGTCCAAACTTTCGTCAAACAGACCAATTTTTTTTACCACATCAGCTTGGTGGCATGACATTACATCAAGCAAGGTTTCATGTTTTCTAATCATTTTTAATTCTTTTGAAATTAAAATGCCATGGCACTCCATGCATGTGTCCATGCCATGACACCAATATGTTTGAAAATTCCTTATAATTTACTGCACATGGAATTAACTCGCACACAAGTACACAAATATGATTTTTCAAACTGTTATGGTTAGCTGTTGCATGTAGATGTACTTCAAATTTGAATTACGGTCATTAAATGGCTAGAAAATCACTTAAATGTCTTTAAAAGGTCAAATGACCCCTAGAATTTTCCAAATTTTCACATGAAAGTTGTATTAGTGCACGTTAAATGTAGAAAAAAATTTGAAGGCCATAAGAGGAAGCTATCTCACGTTCGTCAGCAAACATGCATTTTCCCTCTCGGAACCACGAGCCTTCCAGTGAGTTGCTCTGGTTTGTGAGGGGTGTGTGTCCAACTTTCGTCAAACATGCCATTTTTTACCACATCATCTTGGTGGCATGACAATACATCAAGCAAGGTTTCATGTGTTTCTGATCTTTTTTTAATTTTTTGGAATTTAAATGCGATGGCACTCCATGCATGTGTCTAGGGCGTGAGACTAATATGTTTGAAAATTCCTCCCAATTTACTGCACATGGAATTAACTCACACACAAGTACACAAATATGATTTTTCAAACCGTTATGGTTAGCCGTTGCATGTAGATGTAGTTCAAATTTGGGTTACGGTCATTAAATGGCTAGAAAATCACTTAAATGTCTTAAAAAGGTCAAATGACCCCTGGAATTTTCTAAATTTTGACATGACAGTTGTATTAGTGCATGTTAACTATAGAAATTTTTTGAATCCCGTAAGAGGAAGCTATCTCCCGTTCATCATCAAACATGCATTGTTCCCTCTCAGAACCACGAGCCTTCTAGTGAGTTGCTTCGTTTTGTGAGGGTGTGTGTCCAAACTTTCGTCAAACATGCCAAATTTTTTACCACATCATCTTGGTGGCATGACATTACATCCAGCAAGGTTTCATGTGTTTATGTTTTTTTAGTTTTTTGGAATTTTAATGCCATGGCACTCCATGCTTAATTGTGTCAGAGCCGTGAGACCAATATGTTTGAAAATTCCTTCCAATTTACTGCACATGGAATTAACTCACACACTAGTACACAAAATATGACTTTTCAAACCGTTCTGGTTAGCTGTTGCATGTAGTGTAGTTCAAATTTGAATTACGGTCATTAAATGGCTACAAAATCACTTAAATGTCTTAAAAGGTCAAATGACCCCTGAAATTTTCCAAAATTTGACATGACAGTTGTATTAGTAATACAAATTTTCTTGTACATTTAAAACACCATCCGTTGCCACTTTACTCCAAATTCGTCTTTCACAGCTAATAAAAAACATCAACATCACACACAGTTTTTTGTAGGAACCGTTTGCGATGAAAATACCGTCTCGTCTGCTCTAGTGCCGGCAACCCCCAAATCCACAAATCCCGATCCCCATTCCCGCAACCCCTTCTTGCAAAGATGACGATGTGGAGTCGCTTCCTGAAGGCCCGTACGGTGGTCGCGAACTCCCCGAGCGCCACCGCCTACACCCAGAGTGTCGCCGCATCCGCATTGAGCGCAGCTGCATCCGCTGAGAGGGCGTCTGCGGCAGTTGACAGGGCAGCAGCAGTAGCCGAGCCAGCTGCAGCTGCGATGGCGGTCGCAAATGCCTAGAGAGCTTGAGTTGTCGTCCTTGCCACCGATGTCGCCCTGGCCCGGGTTGAGGCCATCCATGCCAAGATCGAGGATGCACACACCAAGATATTCCAGACCACCTCGGAATCCATCATGCTTCCCACGTTCGAAAAGGCGGCGGTGGCCATGGAGCACCTTCTTCCTCATGAGATCACCGAGCGGGAGCTGGAGATGCAGGAGGCGACGGAGATCGAGGAGCGCCGGGTGGAGGAGTTGCTGTTGGGAAACATTGCATGGAAAAAAATTCTACGCACACGCAATGATCTATCCATGGAGATGCATAGCAATGAGGGGGGAGTGAGTCTATGTACCCTCGTAGACCGTAAGCGGAAGCGTTTGACAACGCGATTGATGTAGTCGAACTTCTCCTAGCTCCGACCGATCAAGTACCGAACGTACGACACCTCCGAGTTCTGCACATGTTCAGCTCGGTGACATCCCTCGCCTTCTTGATCCAGCAAGACGTCGAGGTAGTAGATGAGTTCCGTCAGCACACGGCGTGGTGACGGTGATGGTGAAGTGATCCTCACAGGGCTTCGTCTAAGCACTATGAAGATATGACCGCGGGAGTAAACGATGGAGGGGGGGTGCCGCACACAGCTAACAACTGTCTGGGGTGTGCTAGCCCCCCCGACATATATATATATAGGTGGGAGGGAGATGGGAGGTAGCCAGGGTGCGCCACAAGTAGGATCTGAATCTTACTTGGGGTTTCCCCAAGTGGCACCCCCTACCTTATTTCACCGGAGAAGAAAGGGAAGGGGAAAGAGAGAGAGACAGGAAAGGGGGGCCGAACCCCCTTTTTCCTTCTCCCAATTCGGCCTCCTGTCATAGGGGGCGCACCACCCCTTTTGGGCTGTTGTGCTCCCATCTCATGGCCCATATGGACCATATGTTCCCCCGAGGGGTTCCGGTAACCCCTCAAGTACTCCGATAAATACCCGATACACTACGGAACACTTCCGGTGTCCGAATACTATCGTCCTATATATTAATATTTACCCGTCGACCATTTAGAGACTCCTCGTCATGTCCGTGATCTCATCCGGGACTACGAACAACATTTAGTAACAAAATCACATAACTCATATAATACAATATCATCATCAAACGTTAAGCGTGCAGACCCCAGGGTTCGAGAACTATGTAGACATGACCGAGACACCTCTCCGGTCAATAACCAATAGCAGAACCTGGATGCTCGTATTGGCTCCTACATATTCTACAAAGACCTTTGCTACCTCTTGAGCACTACGTTGGTGTAGAAAAGTAGCGGAAGTATTTCCCTCAGTTTTTTAGAACCAAGGTATCAATCCAGTAGGAGATCACGCTCAAGTCCCATGCACCTACACAAACAAATAAGAACCTCACAACCAACGTGATAAAGGGGTTGTCAATCCCTTCACGGTCACTTACGAGAGTGAGATCTGATAGATATGATAAGATAATATTTTTGGTATTTTTATGATAAAGAGAAATAAAGATGCAAAGTAAAATAAATGGAAATATAAATAATGAAGTGTTGGAAGATTAATATGATGGAAGATAGACCCGGGGGCATAGGTTTCACTAGTGGCTTCTCTGAAGAGCATAAGTATTACGGTGGGTAAACGAATTACTGTCGAGCAATTGATAGAATTGAGCATAGTTATGAGAATATCTAGGTATGATCATGTATATAGGCATCACGTCCGAGACAAGTAGACCGAAATGATTCTGCATCTACTACTGTTACTCCAGACATCGACCGCTATCCAGCATGCATCTAGAGTATTAAGTTCATAAGAACAGAGTAATGCTTTAAGTAAGATGACATAATGTAGAGGGATAAACTCATGCAATATGATATAAACCCCATCTTTTTATCCTCGATGGAAACAATACAATATGTGTCAGTTCCCTTTCTGTCACTGGGATTGAGCACCGCAAGATTGAACCCAAAGCTAAGCACTTCTCCCATTGCAAGAAAGATCAATCTAGTAGGCCAAACCAAACTGATAATTCGAAGAGACTTGCAAAGATAAACCAGTCATACATAAGAGAATTCAGAGAAGAATCAAATATTGTTCATAGATAATCTGGATCATAAACCCACAATTCATCGGATCTCGACAAACACACCGCAAAAGAAGATTACATCGAATAGATCTCCAAGAAGATCGAGGAGAACTTTGTATTGAGATCCAAAGAGAGAGAAGAAGCCATCTAGCTAATAACTATGGACCCGAAGGTCTGAAGTAAACTACTCACACATCATGGGAGAGGCCATGGAGTTAATGTAGAGGCCCTCCGTGATCAATGCCCCCTCCGGCGGAGCTCCGGAAATGGCCCCAAGATGGGATCTCTCGGGTACAGAAGGTTGCGGCGGTGGAATTAGGTTTTCGTGGTGCTCCTGGATGTTTGGGGGGTACGTGGATATATATAGGAGGAAGAAGTACGTCGGTGGAGCAACAAGGGGCCCACGAGGGTGGAGGGCGCGGCCAGGGGGGTAGGCGCCCCCCCTGCCTCGTGTCCTCCTCGATCGTTTCTCGACACACACTCCAAGTCTCCTGGATCACGTTTGTCCAGCAAATCACGTTCCCGAAGGTTTCATTCTGTTTGGACTCCGTTTGATATTCCTTTTCAGCGAAACTCTGAAATAGGCAAAAAAACAACAATTTGGGTTGGGCCTCCGGTTAGTAGGTTAGTCCCAAAAATGATATAAAAATGTAAAATAAAGCCCATTAACATCCAAAATAGATAATATGATAGCATGGAGCAATAAAAAATTATAGATAGGTTGGAGACGTATCAAGCTTCCCCAAGCTTAATTCCTGCTCGTCCTCAAGTAGGTAAATGATAAAAAAGAATTTTTGATGTGGAATGCTTTCTAACATATTTCTCAATGTAATTTTTCTTTATTGTGGCATGAATGTTCAGATCCATAAGATTCAAGGAAATTTTTTAATATTGACATAAAAATAATAATACTTCAAGCATACTAACTAAGCAATCATATCTTCTCAAAATAACATGGCCAAAGAAAGTTATCCCTACAAAATCATACAGTATGCCTATGCTCTATCTTCACCACACAAAATATTTAAATCATGCACAACCCTGATGACAAGCCAAGTAATTGTTTCATACTTTTGATGTTCTCAAACTTTTTCAATCTTCACGCAATATATGAGCATGAGCCATGGGTATATCACTATAGGTGGAATAGAATGGTGGTTGTGGAGAAGACAAAAAGGAGAAGATAGTCTCAGATGAACTAGGCATATCAACGGGCTATGGAGATGGCCATTAATAGATATCAATGTGAGTGAGTAGGGATTTCCATGCAACAGATGCACTAGAGCTATAAGTGTATGAAAGCTCAACAAAAGAAACTAAGTGGGTGTGCATCCAACTTGCTTGTTCATGAAGACCTAGGGCAACTTGAGGAAGCCCATCATTGGGATATACAAGCCAAGTTCTAAAATTAAAAATTCCCACTAGTATATGAAAGTGATATCATAGGAGACTCTCTATCATGAAGATCATGGTGCTACTTTGAAGCACAAGTGTGGAAAAAGGATAGTAGCATTGTCCCTTCACACTTTTTCTCTCATTTTTTTTCTTCTTTGGGCCTTCTTTCTTTCTTTTTTTGGTCTCTTTATTTATTTATTTTTTATTTTTTGTCCGGAGTCTCATCCCGACTTGTGGGGGAATCATAGTCTCCACCATCCTTTCCTCACTGGGACAATGCTCTAATAATCATGATCATCACACTTTATTTACTTACAACTCGATACATAGAACAAAATATGACTCAATGTGAATGCCTCCGGTGGTGTACCGGGATGTGCAATGATGCATGAGTGACATGTATGAAAATTATGAACGGTGGCTTTGCCACAAATACGATGTCAACTACATGATCATGCAAGCAATATGACAATGATGAAGCGTGTCATAATAACGGAACGGTGAAAAGTTGCATGGCAATATATCTCGGAATGGCTATGGAAATGCCATAATAGGTAGGTACGGTGGCTGTTTTGAGGAAGGTATATGGTGGGTTTAAGGTACCGGCGAAATTTGCGCAATACTAGAGAGGCTAGCAATGGTGGAAGGGTGAGAGTGCGTATAATCCATGGACTCAACATTAGTCATAAAGAACTCACATGCTTATTGCAAAAATCCATTAGTTATCGAAACAAAGTATTACGCGCATGCTCCTAGGGGGATAGATTGGTAGGAAAAGACCATCGCTCGTCCCCGGCCGCCACTCATAAGGAAGACAATCAATAAATATATCATGCTCTGACTTCATCACATAACGGTTCACCATACGTGCATGCTACGGGAATCACAAACTTCAACATAAGTATTTCTCAAATTCACAACTACTCAACTAGCATGACTCTAATATCACCATCTCCATATCTCAAAACAATTATCAAGTATCAAACTTCTCATAGTATTCAATGCACTTCTATGAAAGTTTTTATTATTGCCATGTTGTTCTAAAGGACTCTCAAAATAATATAAGTGAAGCATGAGAGATCAATTATTTCTATAAAATAAAACCACCGCCGTGCTCTAAAAGATATGAGTGAAGAACTAGAGCAAAACTATATAGCTCAAAAGATATAAGTGAAGCACATAGAGTATTCTTATAAATTTCAAATCATGTGAGTCTCTCTCAAAAGGTGTCTACATCAAGGATGATTGTGGTAAACTAAAAAGCAAAGACTCAAATCATACAAGACACTCCAAGCAAAACACATATCATGTGGTGAATAAAAATATAGCTCCAAGTAAAGTTACCGATAGACGAAGACGAAAGAGGAGATGTCTTCCGGGGAATCCCCAAGCTTTGGCTTTTTGGTGTCATTGAATTTTACCTTGGGGTGCCATGGGCATCCCCACGCTTAGGCTCTTGCCACTTCTTTTTCCATGATCCATCAAATCTTTACCGAAAACTTGAAAACTTCACAACACAAAACTTAAAATAGAAAATCTCGTGAGCTCCGTTAGCGTAAGAAAAAAACACCACTTCAAGGTACTGTAATGAACTCATTGTTGAATTATATTGGTGTTAAACCTACTGTATTTCAACTTCTCTATGGTTTATAAACTCTTTTGCTAGCCATAGATTCATCAAAATAAGCAAACAACACACGAAAAACAGAATCTGTCAAAAACATAACTGTTTGTAGTAATCTGTAGCTAACGCAACTTCTGGAACGCCCAAAATTCTAAAATAAATTGCTAGACGTGAGGAATTTATCTATTAATCATCTTCAAAAAGAATTAACTAAATATCACTTTCCAAATAAAAATGGCAGCAATTCTCGTGAGCTCTAAAGTTTCTTTTTTTTACAGCAACATCAAAAAGACTTTCCCCAAGTCTTCCCAACGGTTCTACTTGGCACAAACACTAATTAAACACAAAAAACACAACCAAAACGGAGGCTAGATAAATTATTTATTACTAAACAGGGGCAAAAGGCAAGGAATAAAAATAAAATTGGGTTGCCTCCGAACAAGCGCTATCGTTTAACGCCCCTAGCTAGGCATAAAAGCGAAGATAGAACTAGGTATTGCCTTCTTTGGTAGGTAATTCTTCAATAATACACCTATAACTCTTAGGAGTTTCTTTCTATTATCAAACTCCTAGGTATGAAATCAAGAAAATCTTTTGTAGCAAAAGGTTCCTTAAGGATAGTGAGAAGGTTGGGGTGAAGACTTATGGATTTGAGGTCCGCATTTTCCTTACTAGAAGTTTCACCCTTATTTTTAGGAAAATACATCAATTTGGAAATCTTACCATTAGGAGGAGTGTTTTTACAGAAGAAAAGGCAGACCCAAGGTTGGTAATAATATCCTTAATTTTATCAATTCTAGTGGAATCTTGATCTATCTTTTCATTAACCATAGGTCCCTTCTCTTTAAAACTTTTAAGAGAAACTCCTACCTTAGATCCGTATTGGGTAATTTGGTTATGGATCTTTCTATCCAAATTTTCAACTAACTCTACGGTGGAAACTTTATTTTCAATAATTTCAAGCCGTTGCATCACATGTTCCAAAGTTAAAATAGTTCCATTAACCAAAAGAGGCGGTGGGCCAAACAGATCTATCATAGCATTATAAGAATCAAAAGTATGGCTACCCAAGAAATTCCCTCCGGTAATGGTCTCAAGAATATATCTATTCCAATGAGTGATGCCTACATAAAAATTGCGAAGAAGAACGGAAGTAGATTGCTTCCTAGTAGATCTATTTTTCGCATTGCAAATTCTGTACCAAGCATCTTTTAGATTTTCTCCCTCCCTTTGTTTAAAATTAAGAACTCCATTCTCGGGAGACAAAGGAGTAGATAAAGGACTAGCCATAATGACAAAGCAAGCAGAAAAGAGGCGAACGGAAAAAGAGAGGGCGAATAAAACGGCAAGGGTGAAGTGGGGGAGAGGAAAACGAGAGGCAAATGGCAAATAATGTAATGCGAGGGATAAGAGTTTGTGATGGGTACTTGGTATGTCTTGACTTGTGCGTAGACTCCAGCAACGGTGCCAGTAATGGATCGTTGTTGGGAGTCAAATCTTGACTTGACTTGGCGCAAATCTCCCCGGCAATGGCGCCATAAATCCTTCTTGCTACCTCTTGAGCACTGCGTTGGTTTTCCATTGAAGAGGAAAGGGTGATGCAGCAAAGTAGCGTAAGTATTTCCCTCAGTTTTTGAGAACCAAGGTATCAATCCAGTAGGAGATCACGCTCAAGTCCCACGCACCTACAAAAACAAATAAGAACCTCGCAACCAATGCGATAAAGGGGTTGTCAATCCCTTCATGATCACTTACGAGAGTGAGATCTCATAGATATGAAAAGATAATATTTTTGGTATTTTTATGATAAAGAGAAATAAAGATGCAAAGTAAAATAAACGGCAATAGAAATAACTAAGTGTTGGAAGATTAATATGATGGAAGATAGACCCGGGGGCCATAGGTTTCACTAGTGGCTTCTCTCAAGAGCATAAGTATTACAGTGGGTAAACGAATTACTGACGAGCAATTGATAGAATTGAGCATAGTTATGAGAATTTCTAGGTATGATCATGTATATAGGCATCACGTCCGAGACAAGTAGACCAAAGTGATTCTACATCTACTACTATTACTCCACACATCGACCGCTATCCAGCATGCATCTAGAGTATTAAGTTCTTAAGAACAGAGTAATGATTTAAGTAAGATGACATGATGTAGAGGGATAAACTCATGCAATATGATATAAACCCCATCTTTTTATCCTCGATGGCAACAATACAATACGTGTCGGTTCCCTTTCTGTCATAGGGATCGAGCACCGCAAGATTGAACCCAAAGCTAAGCACTTATCCCATTGCAAGAAAGATCAATCTAGTAGGCCAAACCAAACTGCTAATTCGAAGAGACTTGCAAAGATAAACCAATCATACACAAAAGAATTCAGAGGAGAATCAAATACTGTTCATAGATAATCTGGATCATAAACCCACAATTCATCGGATCTCGACAAACACACCGCAAAAGAAGATTACATCGAGTAGATCTCCAAGAAGATCGAGGAGAACTTTGTATTGATATCCAAAGAGAGAGAAGAAGCCATCTAGATAATAACTATGGAACCGAAGGTCTGAAGTAAACTACTCACACATCACCGGAGAGGCCATGGAGTTGATGTAGAGGACCTCCATGATCAATGCCCCGTCCGGCGAAGCTCCGGAAAAGGCCCCAAGATGGGATCTCTCGGGTACAGAAGGTTGCGGCGGTGGAATTAGCTTTTCGTGGTGCTCCTAGATGTTTGAGGGTACGTGGATATATATAGGAGGAAGAAGTATGTTGGTGGAGCAACGAGGGGCCCACGAGGGTGGAGGGCGCGCCCAGGGGGGTAGGCGCGCCCCCCTGCCTCGTGCCCTCCTTGATCGTTTCTTGACGCACACTCCAAGTCTCCTGGGTCACGTTTGTTCAGAAAATCACGTTCCCGAAGGTTTCATTCCATTTGGACTCCGTTTGATATTCCTTTTCGGCGAAACTCTAAAATAGGCAAAAAAATAGCAATTTGGGTTGGGCCTCCGGTTAGTAGGTTAGTCCCAAAAATGGTATAGAAGTGTAAAATAAAGCCCATTAATATCCAAAATAGATAATATAATAGCATGGAGCAATCAAAAATTATAGATACGTTGGAGACGTATCAATCTTTATCGGTCGAACCGTTATGACAACATACGCAATTCCCTTTGTCCGTCGGTATGTTACTTTCCTGAGATTCGATCGTCGGTATCTTCATTCCTAGTTCAATCTCATTACCGGCAAGTCTCTTTAGTCGTTCCGTAATACATCATCTCATGACTAACTCCTTAGTCGTTTGCTTGCAAGCTTATGATGTGTATTACCGAGAGGGCCTAGAGTTACCTCTCTGATACTCAGAGTGACAAATCCTCATCTCGATCTATGCCAACTCAACAAACACCTTCGGAGATACTTGTATAGAATCTTTATAATCACCCAGTTACGTTGTGAAGTTTCATAGCACACAAAGCATTCCTCCGATATCTGGGAGTTGCATAATCTTGTAGTCAAAGAATATGTATTTGACATGAAGAAAGCAATAGCAATAAAACTGAACGATCAATATGCTAAGCTAATGGATGGGTCTTGTCCATCACATCATTCTCCTAATGATGTGATCCAGTTATCAAATGACAACTCATGTCCATGATAAGGAAACCTTAACCATCTTTGATCAACGAGCTAGTCAAGTAGAGGCTCACTAGGGACACATTGTTTAGCTATGTATTCACACATGTATTTAGGTTTCTGATCAATAAAATTCTAGCATGAATAATAAACATTTATCATGAATAAGGAAATATAAAATAACAACTTTGTTATTGCCTCTAGGGCATATTTCCTTGAGTCTCCCATTTGCACTAGAGTCAATAATCTAGGTTACATTGTAATGATTCTAACGCCCATGGAGTCCTGGTGCTGATCATGTTTTGGTCGTGGAAAAGGCGTAGTCAACAGGTCTGCTACATTCAGATCCGTATGTATTTTGCAAATTTCTATGTCTCCCTCCTTGACTTGATCACGGATGGAGTTGAAGCATCTTTTGATGTGTTTGGTTCTTTTGTGAAATCTGGATTCCTTCACTAAGGCAATTGCTCCAATATTGTCACAAAAGATTTTCATAGGACACGATGCACTAGGTATTACACCTAGATCGGATATGAACTCCTTCATCCAGACTCCTTCATTTGCTACTTCTGAAGAAGCTATGTACTCCACTTCACACGTAGATCCTGCCACGACACTCTGCTTGGAACTGCACCAACTGACAGCTCCACCATTAAAAATAAATACGTATTTGGTTTGTGACTTAGAGTCATCCAGATCAATGTCAAAACTAGCATCGACGTAACCATTTACGACGAGCTCTTTGTCACCTCCATAAATGAGAAACATATCCTTGGTACTTTTTAGGTACTTCAGGATGTTCTTGTCCGCTGTCCAATGATCCACTCCTGGATTACTTTGGTACCTCCGTGTCAGACTTATGGCAAGACACACATCAGGTCTGGTACACAGCATAGCATACATGATAGAACCTATGGCTGATGTAGAGGGAATGACTTTAATTTTCTCTTTATCTTCTAAAGTGGTCAGGCATTGAGGTTCACAAAGGCAAATCTTGGCACATTATTTTTATGATACAATGGATTTGTACAAGGGGATAATTATTTTTGTTGAAAAGTTCTTGTAATTAAGGGTCACAAAGTTTCCATGGGCATGAACAAAGTTCATGGCTAGCTCTCACTTTAACAATGCTCGTCTTTGTCACTTTCGCTTTTCTTTTTGAAAAAGATTTAGGTTCCCCTCTTTGGCTTTTTTGTTTTTAAACTTTATAAAAGAAAACAACAAAAATAAATGACTCTCTAGAACTTCCAGGTTGTCTCCCTGGCAGCGCTTTCTTTAAAGCCATTAAGCTAGGCATATAGTGCTCAAGTAATGGATGCACCCGGATCACAAGGTATATCAACGCCAATTTTAATTAACAATGATTTTTGATTTAGTAGTGAGCACAAAGTAACATATATCATGCAACAACGAAGTCTAACTCTCTTCCTATGCATCGGCATGTCATAAAAGAACAATTCATGCACACATAGTAAAGGCCAATGCATAGTATAAACAGTTTCTTGCAATTTTATCATATTGGAAACATGGAGAGGTGGAGATGTAGTTCCTCTATCATGATAATCACAAGTAGGAGTAGCAAGCACATGCATATTATATCTATCAAAATCATCATGTGTAGTAGTAAAACGCAACCCATCAATATAACCCTTAATAAGGGCAAACTTCTCCGATATAGTGTAGTCGGGAGAATTCAAAAAGATAATAGGACTATCATGTGTGGGTGCAATAGCAACAATTTCATGTTTAACATACGGAACTATAGCAATTTCATCTCCATAAGCATAATTCATATTGGCATCTTGGCCACAAGCATAGCAAGCATCATCAAAAAGGGATACTTCAAAAGAATCAACGGGATCATAACAATCATCATAGCATTCATCCTTCGGTAAATTCGAAGGGAAATTAAACAATGTATGAGTTGAAGATTTACTTTCATTAGAAGGTGGTCACGGGTAGCTAATCCACTCTTCCTCATTTTGTTCTTCGCTCTCCTCATCATCTTTTTCATCCAATGAGCCCCTAGTTTCATCAATTCCTTCTTCCATAGACTCCTACAAAATATTAGTATCTTCTAGGACAACAGAGGAGTCCTCAATATATGGTTTAACATAGGCATTAGAATCATAATTATCATAACAATATTTAAGTATGGCAAAAAAATTAGATTTGTAAAGAGTAGCATCATACTTTCCAATCAAAGAAGCAATTTCATAAGCACCCTTAAAAGCAACAAATTCTTCAATTTGTTGAACATCATAGTAATTATAAACACCCTTAGCATAAGAAGATACGATTCCATTATCACTAAACTCACATTGGTAGGGAAGGTGTTTCTTAGGGTCTTCAGAACAATAAGTAAAATCATATATGTCACATAAATTGCAAGCATAGCATTGCAAACCATGAATTTGATCCATTAAAAGTTTCCCTTTTTTAGATAAGTGGTGTCGCACATAACAAGCATGCTCATCTAAAGATTTTCCCTCAACTAAGCTAGTTGGAGTTTCAGCACGAGCACATAGGGATCGAAGATGATCCAAGTAAAAAGCTTCAGGAGTGTGATAGATTTTGAGTGGTTCTTCAACCATTGGTTCAGCAGGTACCACTAATTTTTTTGGTATTTTGCGTTTCCTACCCATAACTAAAGATAGAAAACAAGAGCACAAAATAAAAACTAATTAGTGATAAAGCAAACAAGCATAGACAAGAATATTCACCCCATGGTATAACTCCCTGGCAACGGCGCCAGAAAAAGGTCTTGATAACACACAAGTATAGGGGATCAATTATAGCCTCGTTCGATAAGTAAGAGTGTCGAACCCAACAAGGAGCTAAAGGTAGAACAAATATTCCCTCAAGTTTTATCGACCACCGATACAACTCGACGCACGCTTGACGTTCGCTTTACCTAGAACAAGTATAAAACTAGAAGTACTTTGTAGGTGTAACGGGATAGGTTTGCAATAATATAAAGAGCACGTAAATAAAAACTAGGGGCTGCTTTAGGTAAAGAAGCAATAAAGTTAGTATAGCGAGTATGGAAAAGTGGTGGTAGGAGTTGCGAAATTGTCCCAAAGCAATTGACTACTTTACTAGACCAATAGCAAGTTTTATGTGGGAGAGGCCACTTCTAGCATGTCATCCCTGACTTGGAATTATATGCACTTACGATTGGAACTATTAGCAAGCATCCGCAACTACTAACGTTCATTAAGGTAAAACCCAACCATAGAATTAAGATATATTGGTCCCCCTTTAATCCCGTATGCATCAATTTCTATGCTAGGTTGAAGCTTCTGTCACTCTTGCCCTCCAATACATAGTCCTATCAACATACAACTAACCCTATGGTGTGATCCACGGGCGCGCTCATATGATGGGCACCAAAGGACAGCAACATAACCACAAGCAAATTAAACCAATCATAGCAATTCACCAATTACCGATAGGACAACGAAAATCTACTCAGACATCATAGGATGGCAACACATCATTGGATAATAATATGAAGCATAAAGCACCATGTTCAAGTAGAGGGTATAGCGGGTTGCGGGAGAGCGGACCACTGTAGATAGATGGGGGAAGGTGATGAAGATGTTGGTGCAGATGACGGAGGTGTTGGTGTAGATTGATACGTCTCCAACGTATCTATAATTTTTGATTGCTCCATGCTATATTATCTACTGTTTTAGACATTATTGGGCTTTATTTTCCACTTTTATATTATTTTTGGGACTAACCTATTAACCGGAGGCCCAGCCCAGAATTGCTGTTTTTGCCTGTTTTAGGGTTTCGAAGAAAAGGAATATCAAACGGAGTCCAAACAGAATGAAACCTTCGGAAACATGATTTTCTCATCGGATAAGATCCAGGAGACTTTGACCCTCCGTCAAGAAAGCCACGATGTGGTCATGAGGGTAGGGGGCGCCCCACTAGGGCGCGCCCCCTGCCTCATGGGCCCCTCGAAGCTCCACCGACGTACTTCTTCCTCCTATATATATATCCACGTACCCCCAAACGATCGGGGACGGAGCTAAAAACCTAATTCCACCGCCATAACTTTCTGTATCCACGAGATCCCATCTTGGGGCCTGTTCCGGAGCTCCGCCGGAGGGGGCATCGATCACAGAGGGCTTCTACATCATCATCCAAGCCCCTCCGATGAAGTGTGAGTAGTTTACTTCAGACCTACGGGTCCATAGCTAGTAGCTAAATGGCTTCTTCTCTATTTTTGGATCTCAATACAATGTTCTCCCCCTCTCTTGTGGATATCTATTCGATGTAATCTTCTTTTTGTGGTGTGTTTGTTGAGACCGATGAATTGTGGGTTTATGATCCAGTCTATCTATGAATAATATTTGAATCTTCTCTGAATTATTTTATGTATGATTGGTTATCTTTGCAAGTCTCTTCGAATTATCAGTTTGGTTTGGCCTACTAGATTGGTTGTTCTTGCCATGGGAGAAGTGCTTAGCTTTGGGTTCAATCTTGCGGTGTCCTTTCCCAGTGACAGAAGGGGCAGCAAGGCACATATTGTATTGTTGCCATCGAGGATAACAAGATGGGGTTTTTATCATATTGCATGAAACTATCCCTCTACATCATGTCATCTTGCTTAAGGCATTACTCTGTTTTTAACTTAATACTCTAGATGCATGCTAGATAGCGGTCGATGAGTGGAGTAATAGTAGTAGATGCAGAATCGTTTCGGTCTACTTGTCTCAGACGTGATGCCTATATACATGATCATACCTAGATATTCTCATAACTATGCTCAATTCTGTCAATTGCTCAACAGTAATTTGTTCACCCATCATAGAATACTTATGCTCTTGAGAGAAGCCACTAGTGAAACCTATGGCCCCCGGATCTCTTTCTCATCATATCAATCTTCATCACTTTATTATTGCTTTGCTTTTACTTTGCTTTTACTTTATTTACTTTTCATCTTTATACCAAAAATACCAAAAATATTATTTATCATCTCTATCAGATCTCACTTTTGTAAATGACCGTGAAGGGATTGACAACCCCTAAGCGCGTTGGTTGCGTTGAGCTATTGTTTTTGTGTAGGTACGAGGGACTCGAGCGTAGCCTCCTACTGGATTGATACCTTGGTTCTCAAAAACTGAGGGAAATACTTACGCTACTTTGCTGCATCATCCCTTCCTCTTCGGGGAAATCCAACGCAGTGCTCAAGAGGTAGCAAGAAGAATTTTTGGCACCGTTGCCGGGGATTCTGCGCAAAAGTCAACATACCAAGTACCCATCACAATCCCTATCTCCCGCATTACATTATTTGCCATTTGCCTCTCGTTTTCCTCTCCCCCACTTCACTCTTGCAGTTTTATTCGCCCTCTCTCTCTCTCTATCCTCCCTCTCTTTCTCCGTTTGCCTTTTTGCCCGTTTGCTTTTTGTTTGATCGTGTGTTGGATTGCTTGTTTATCGCGATGGCTCAAGATAATATTAAATTGTGTGACTTCACCAATACCAACAATAATGATTTCCTTAGCACTCCGATTGCTCCTCTTACCGATGCTGAATCTTGTGAAATTAATACTGCCTTGTTGAGTCTTGTCATGAAAGATCGGTTCTCCGGCCTTCCTAGTGAAGATGCCGCTACCCATCTTAATAGCTTCGTTGATTTGTGTGACATGCAAAAGAAGAAAGATGTCGATAATGATATTGTTAAATTGAAGCTATTTCCTTTTTCGCTTAGAGATCGTGCTAAAGCTTGGTTTTCGTCTTTGCCTAAAAATAGTATTGATTCATGGAACAAGTGCAAAATGCTTTTATCTCTAAATATTTTCCTCCCGCTAAGATCATCTCTCTTAGAAACGATATTATTAATTTTAAACAACTTGATCATGAACATGTTGCACAATCTTGGTAGAGAATGAAATTAATGATACGTAATTGCCCTACTCATGGTTTAAATTTGTGGATGATTGTTCAGAATTTTTATGCCAGATTGAATTTTGCTTGTAGAAATCTTTTAGATTCAGCCGCGGGAGGCACTTTTATGGAAATCACTTTAGGAGAAGCTACTAAACTCCTAGATAATATTATGGTTAATTATTCTTAATGGCATACTGAAAGATCTACTAAAAAGGTGCATGCGATAGAAGAAATTAATGTTTTGAGTGGAAATATGGATGAACTTATGAAATTATTTGCTAATAAGAGTGTTTCTTCTGATCCTAATGATGTTCCCTTGTCTACTTTGATTGAGAATAATAATGAATCTATGGACGTGAATTTTGTTGGTAGGAACAATTTTGGTAACAACGCGTATAGAGGAAATTTCAATCCTAGGCCTTATCCTAGTAATCCCTCTAATAATTATGGTAATTCCTACAACAATTCTTATGGAAATTATAATAATATGCCCTCTGATTTTGAATCTAATATTAAAGAATTTATTTCTTCGCAAAAGAATTTTAATGCTATGATTGAAGAAAAATTGCTTAAGATTGATGATTTGGCTAGGAACGTTGATAGAATTGCTCTTGATGTTGATTCTTTGAAACTTAGACACCTAAGCATGATATCAATGAGTCTCTCAAAGCCATGAGAATTTCCATTGACGAGTGCAAAGAAAGAACCGCTAGGATGCGTGCTAAGAAAGATGCCTTTATAAAAGCATGTTCTTCTAGTTCCTATGAAAATAATGATGAAGATCTAAAAGTTATTGATGTGTCCCCTATTAAATATTTGTTTTGCAATATTAATCTTGATAGTGATGGGACTGAATATGATCCACCTTTACCTAGAAGGCGTTCTAAGAATTCGGAATTTGTTGATCTTGATGCTAAATTTGATAAAAGTGGGATTGAAGAAATTAAAACCCTAGATGTTGCTAAACCCACTATTATGGATTTCAAGGAATTTAACTATGAAAATTGCTCTTTGATTGATTGTATTTCCTTGTTGCAATCCGTGCTAAAATCTCCTCACGCTTATAGTCAAAATAAAGTGTTTACTAAACATATCTTTGATGCCTTGATGCAATCTTATGAAGAAAAACTTGAATTGGAAGTTTCTATCCCTAGAAAACTTTATGATGAGTGGGAACTAACTATTAAGATTATAATTAAAAATTATGAGTTTTATGCTTTGTGTTATTTGGGTGCTAGTGTCTCTACTATTCCCAAAACTTTGTGTGATATACAAGATTTCCGTTATTTTGATGATTGCTTTGTAAACTTGCATCTTGCGGATTCCATTATTAAGAAACCTATGGGAAGAATTAATTATGTTCTTATTGTTGAAAAATGGAAATTATGTGCCCGTAGATTTTATCGTTCTTGATATAGATTGCAATCCTTCTTGCCCTATTATTCTTGGTAGACCTTTCCTTAGAACGGTTGGTGCAATTATTGATATGAAGGAAGGGAATATTAGATTTCAATTTCCATTAAAAAAGGGCATGGAACACTTTCCTAGAAAGAAAATAAAATTACCATATGAATCTATCATGGGACCCACTTATGGATTGCCTACCAAAGATGGAAATACCTAGATCTATTCTTGCTTGTTATGCCTAGCTACGGGCGTTAAACGATAGCGCTTGTTGGGAGGCAACCCAATTTTATTTTTATTCCTTTATTTTTGCTCCTGTTTAGTAATAAATAAATTATTTAGCCTCTGTTTTGGTTGTGTTTTTGTGTTTAATTAGTGTTTGTGCCAAGTAGAACCGTTGGGAAGACTTGGGGAAAGTCTTGTTGAACTTGCTGTAAAAAAACAGAAACTTTAGTGCTCACGAGAACCGCTTTCATTTTTATTTGGAAAGTGCTATTTAGTTAATTATTTTTGAAGATGATTAATAGATAAATTCCTCACGTCCAGAAATTTATTTTAGAATTTTTGGGGTTCCAGATCTTGCGCTAGCTACAGATTACTACAGACTGTTCTGTTTTTGACAGATTCTGTTTTTCGTGTGTTGTTTGCTTATTTTGATGAATCTATGGCTACTAAAACAGTTTATAATCCATAGAGAAGTTGGAATACAGTAGGTATAACACCAATATAAATAAATAATGAGTTCACTACAGTACCTTGAAGTGGTCTTTTGTTTTCTTTCGCTAACGGAGCTCACGAGTTTTCTACTTTTTTGTGTTGTGAAGTTTTCAAGTTTTGTGTAAAGATTTGATGGATTATGGAATAAGGAGTGGCAAGAGCCTAAGCTTGGTGATTCCCATGGCACCCCCAATATAATCTAAGGACACATAAAAGCCAAAGCTTGGGGATGCCCCGGAAGGCATCCCCTTTTTCGACTACTTCTATCGGTAACTTTACTTGGAGCTATATTTTTATTCACCACATGATATGTGTTTTTCTTGGAGCGTCTTTTATGATTTGAGTCTTTGCTTGTTAGTCTACCACAATCATCCTTGCTGTACACACCTTTTTAGAGAGCCATACATAATTTGGAATTTGATAGAATACTCTATGTGCTTCACTTATATCTTTTGAGCTTTATAGTTTTGCTCTAGTGCTTCACTTATATCTTTTAGAGCACAGT